>NW_006772616.1:3455467-3478882 GCF_000442215.2 Lipotes vexillifer | reverse complement strand
GCGGGGGCACGCGGGCCTCTGTTGTGGCCTCTCCCGTTGCGGAGCACAGGCTCCGGACGCACAGGCCCAGTGGCCATGGCTTACGGGCCCAGCCGCTGCACGGCATGTGGGATCTTCCCGGACCGGGGCAGGAACCCGTGTCCCCTGCATCGACAGGCAGACTCTCAACCACTGCGCCACCAGGGAAGCCCGAGTTGTCACCTCTTTTATTCCTTATTGGTGATTTGTGTCTTCTCCCTTTTTCCTGATGTGTCTAGTTGGGCTTACCAGGATTTTTGTTTCTCTTTTGTATTTTGTTGATTTCTGTTTTAGTCTTTACTATTATTATACCTTTCTAGTTTTTTAAGGTATAAATTGAGGTCAATGATTTCAGAGCCTCCTTTTTTAAATATAGGCGTTTGATGCTACAAATTTCCCTCTCAAGTACTATTATAGTTACAACCCATAAAACTTGATAATGTGTTTGCCTTTTCAATCAATCCAAAATACTTTTTATCCCTTTCTTTTTAACTGATGCATTATTTAGAATTATGTTACTCAGTTTCCAAGTGTGTGAGGATTTTCTAGATATCCTTCTCATTGACTTCTGGTTTAATTATCTCAATTTTGTTGTTAGGGTGTCTAAACATTTAGAATATGTCTTTTTGACGAATTGAGCTCTTTGTCATTGTGAAATGACCTTATTTATCCCTGGTAATTTATTGCTCTGTTACCTACTTTGTCATACATTAATATAGTAACTCCCGCTTTCTTTTGACTAGCATTAGTGTGGCATACCCTTTCCCATATTTGTATCTTTATTTGACCTGGGTTTCTTACAGACAGTATGTAGTTGGGTTTAGTTTTTCTGATCAGATATCACAACGTTGCCTTTTTAATTGTGGTGTTAAGACCATTTACATTAAATGTGATTATTGATATTATTGGTTTTAAATTTTAACTACTGTCTTATTATTTGTTTCTTATTTTTCCCACCTATTCTTTTTTTAAAATTTATTTTATTATTTATTTTTGGCTGTGTTGTGTCTTCGTTGCTGCACACGGGCTTTCTGCAGTTGCACCGAGTGGGGGCTACTTTTCCTTGGTGCGTAGGCTTTTCATTGCAGTGGCTTCTCTTGTTGTGGAGCGTGGGCTCTAGGCGCAGGCTTGAGTAGTTGCAGCACGCAGGCTCAGTAGTTGTGGTTCGCAGGCTCTAGAGTGCAGGCTCAGTAGTTGTGGCACATGGGCTCCTCCCGGACCAGGGATCGACACTCCCTGCATTTATTGGCAGGCGGGTTCTTAACCACTGTGTCACCAGGGAAGTCCCTTCCCACCTATTGATTCTTCGTTCCCCCTCTTTTGGTTTGAGGTTTTTTTGTTTGTTTGCTTGTTTATTTTTGTTTTTTTATTTCATGTATTTCCTTTCTTACCTTCTCAGCTATTACTCTTCGGTTGCTGTTGCTTTAGTGTATATACATCTTTTTTTTTTTTTTGCGGTACGCGGGCCTCTCACCATTGTGGCCTCTCCCGCTGCGGAGCACAGGCTCCGGACGCGCAGGCTCAGCGGCCATGGCTCATGGGCCCAGCCGCTCCGCGGCACGCGGGATCCTCCCAGACCGGGGCACGAACCTGCGTCCCCTGCATCGGCAGGTGGACTCCCAACCACTGCGCCACCAGGGAAGCCCTATATACATCTTTTAACTTAGTTTATCTTTAAGTCATATTACACTTCTTTATATATAGTATAAGAACCTTATTGTAGTAGCCCTTTTCCTGCACCTAGCCTTTACACTATTATTGTCATAGGTTTACTTCTGCATATGTTGTAGTCTCCCACAATTAACTTTTGCTTTAATTTGTCAAGTTACCTTTTAAAGAGATTTTAAAATATAACGAGAAGTATTTTATATTTTCCCAACATATATTTTTGGTGCTGTTCATTCCTTTCTGTAGATCCAGATTTACATGTGGTAATATTTTCCTTCTGCCTGAAGGACTTCCTTTAACATTTCTTGTTAGTGCAGGTCTGCTGGTGATTGATTCATGGTATAGTCCATAAACAGTTATTACGATCTTCGACTTTCAACATTTATGTTGTCTTTGGAAGTCTGTGGTTTGGTGTGCTTGACAGGTAGCCTTCTTATTTGAAATGAGGGGGTTTGGGGCGTGAACTTTCTTTCTCTTGACATATGTTTCCGTTCTTCAACCCATCTAATTTCCCCCAGTGGGAAGTATGTAAGAGTGATTGGTGTTTTTTTAAGTTGCCATCTGTATCACATCCATAGCACTTCCTTTCCTTTTGTAAGATGTCGTTTGTCTTTAGAATCAATCCTTTCATATTGATTTTTCGTCTTGATGACTTTCTCTATAGATAATTGTGGAGCAGCTGGAATACTTTGACAGAGGTAGAATGCTTTACATGTCTTTTTGAAGCTTATCTGATTGGTTGTACATTTCTATGCATTAGAAACATACTGTCTAGTTATGTGGAACAGCCTGTCATCTTGTCTTGCAGAGTTGAGGTTTGATGAAGCTGGTTATATGAGGCTCTCAGAAGGCCATCTAGAAGGACCTGATGAAAAGAGTTTTTGAATGGAAAACTGAAATGATATTTTAGAGAAAATACTTAAGAAAATATATGAGAATTTTCAAAAAAATCTGGTTCATTGAGGTATTTGTATATAGTAGTATCGAGACCTTTTCATGTATTAGGTCTGAACTTGGTCTTTTAATACGAACAAGGAAAAGAATATTTCCTCATCCTAAAAGTACCACTTGGCATTCACGTCAGCAGTGTAGGAATTCCATTTCTATGCATCCTTATCCTTCTCAGTACTTGGTATTGCCAGTTGCTGTTTTGTGTAGTAGGTTGTAGTGGTACCACATTGTAGTTTTTATTTTCATTTCCCTAATGAATAATGATAAGCCTCTTTTCATTTGCTTATGTAACCCACCCATATATCTTTGGTGAAATGAGTTTAGAGGTTTTTTGCCCATTTTAAAATGTTTTGTTTCTTTGTTATTTAGCTTTTAGAGTTTTTCATGTATCCTGGATAACAGTTCTTTATCAGATATGTGTCTTGCAAATGTTTTTTCCTGATCTGTGGCTTTATATTTTCCTAATAGTGTCCTTCAGCGGGGAGGGAGAATTGGAATGAGATGGTTAAAAATGTATGAACTTCCAGTTATAAGAGAAATAAGCACTAGGGATGTAGTGTACAACATTATGACTTTAGTTATCACTGCTGCATGATACACGGTAGTCCCCCCTTATCCATGGGAGATACTTTCCAAGACCCCCAAGGGATTCCTAAAACTTTGGATAGTACTGAACCCTATATATACACCATGTTTTTTTCTATACATACATACCCATGATAAAGTTTAATTTATAGATTAGGCACGGTAAGAGATTAACAACAACAATAATAAAATAGAACAATTACAACAATATACTATAATAAAAGTACCTGAATGTGGTGTCTCTCACACACTCAGAATACCTTATTGTATATGTTTAATGCCTTTTTCATCTTGTCTTAGCATGCATGGTGGCCATAACTTGTGTAGTTTGAGGGGTGACAGCAAAACTAGCATAGATTCTCTTCCCCCGACCCCTTTTCACACATTGATGGGTAGAAGATGCATTCTTGCGCTAGATCTTGGCAACCTCAGCAGACAATTTTTTTTCTTATTGAGTCAAGAACTTTCACTTGTTTACTTAAAGGAAGCACTTTATGGCTTCTCTCTGACACATTCAAATTGCCAGCATCACTACCAGCGTCACTATTCTTGTGCTGTGAGGTAGTTACTAAGTAAAATAAGACTTAACTTGAACGTAAGTGCTGGAATACTTTGATATTCTCTCAGACAACCAGGACAGCTACTAAATGACTCACGGGTGAGATACACTGGACAAAGGGGAGATTAACATGCTGGGTGGGATGGAGTGGACAGCACGAGATTTCATCACATTACTCAGAAGGGGCCACAATTTATTGTTTATTTCTGGAATTTTCCACGTAATATTTTCAGGCCACGGGTGACTGAGACTGGAAAGTGAAACTGTGGATAAAGGGGAAAGTTAGGAAAGTTAAGAGGGAAAGTTAAGGAAAGTATAGGAAAGTTAAGAGGGTAGATCTTAAGAGTTCTCATCTTTTTATTTTATCTATATGGTGGATGTGAACTAAACCTATTGTGGGTACTCATTACGTAGTATATGTAAATTAAACCATCATGCTGTACACCTTAAACTTACACAGTGATGTATGTGAATTATTTCTCAATAAAAGGGGAAAAAATAATGTCTTTCAAAGAGCAGACATTTTTAATTTTTATGAAACCCAGTATATCAATTTTTTTCTTTTATGGCTTATGCTTTTTATGTTTTATCCAAAGAATCTTTGCTTAAACTGGGATCATAAAGATTTTCTTTTATGTTTTATTGGCAGCTTTATAATACGTTAGGGGTTTTACAATTAGGTGTATGATCCATTTTGAGTTAATTCTTACATATGGAGCATGGTATAGATTGAGTCTCTTATTTTTGCATATGCACATCCCAATTTTTTCTGCACCATTTGTTGAAAGACTCTTCTCTGTCGAATTATATCAGTGTTTTTGTTAAAAATCAGATGTGTGGATATATTTCTGCACTCTGTTTTTCCATGGATTCTTTGTGTCTGTCCTTTTGCCAATACCATACTGTCTATTGCAAGTAGTCAGCGTAAATCGTGAAATTTCAACTTGGTACAGTTGGCGTGAAATCAGGTAACCTTGAGCTTGGTACAGTTGACCTTCTGTGTCCTTAGGGTCTGCATCCATAGAGAGGCAAGCATGGTTTGAAAAAATATTTTTTTAAAAACCCACGATTCCAGACAGTTTCAGAAAAGCAAAACTGGGAGTTTGCTCCTTGCCAGCAGCTATTTGAGTAGCATTTACTTTGTATTAGATACTATAAGTAATCTAGAAATGATTTTAAGTGGGGGTTTCTGGGACCACTCCCCCACAGACACCAAGGGACAGCTCTACTTTTTCAAAATTGTTTTGACTCTACTAGGTCCATTGTTTTGTCGTCTGAATTTTAGAATCAGCTTGTCGATTTCTGTGAAACTTTCTGGGATTTTAACGGGATTGCATTGAATCTAGAGATCAGCACTGCCCAACAGCAATAGAACTTTCTGTAATGATAGTCATGCTTTGTATCTACCCTGTCGAATACATGGTAGTCACTAACAACATGTACCTGTTGACTTCTTGAAATGTGGATATTGAGACTGAGGAAATGAATTTTATTTTTTTTAATTTAATTTTAGTTTTGGCTGCGTTGGGTCTTCATTGCTGCGCGCGGGATTTCCCTAGTTGCGGTGAGCGGGGGCTACTCTTCGTTGCGGTGCTCCGGCTTCTCATCGCGGTGGCTTCTCTTGTTGTGGAGTACGGGCTCTAGGTGCGCAGGCTCCAGTAGTTGTGGCGCATGGGCTTAGTTGCTTCGCGGCATGTGGGATATTCCTGGACCAGGGATCTGCATTGGCAGGTGGATTCTTAACCACTGTGCCACCAGGGAAGTCCAGAAATGAATTTTAAATTTCATTTGATTTTAATTACATTGACGTGTAAATAGTCATGTCACTAGTGGCTACTTCATTGGGATAGCTCAACTGTAGATCATTTTGAGGAGAATTGAGTTCTTAAAAATACTGAGTCTTCCAATCCATGAACGTGGTATATATCCCCTGTTTAGTTGTCTTTGATTCTCTTGTCAGTGTTTTGCAGATTGCAGCATACAGATCTTGCACATATTTTATTAGATACATCTATTGCAGGTGTTTTAATGCTGTTGTAAATGGTACTTTTTCATCTCTAGATTTCCCGTGGTTCATTGCTAATATGTAGAAATAAAATTGGTTTTTGTATTCACTTTTTTTAAAGAATTTTTTTGGTATGTTCCTTGGGATTTTCTGCATACACAGTCATGCAGACTGTGAGTAAAGACAGTTTTATTTTGTCCTTTTAAGTCTGTTTGCTTTTTATATATTTATTTTTCCCCCTTATTCCATGGGCAAGGACCATGGGCAGTGTTGAAGGGAACCCGTAGTTTGCTGCCTTTTTGAAAATTATTATGATGAATGGATGTTGAATTTTATTAATGCTTTTTTACTGCATTTATTGAGATACAGTTGTGTTGTTGTTGTTTTGGCCACGCCTCTCAGCTTTGTGGGATCTTACTTCCTGGACCAGTGGATCGAACACAGGCCCTCTGCAGTGAAAGAGAGGAGTCCTAACACTGGACAGCCAGGAAATTCCCGAGATACAGGTTTTTTGTTTGTTTGTTTTTGTTTTTTTTAATCTGTTGACATGGTGAATTATTTTGATTTTTCAAATAGTGAAACAGTTTTGCATTCATGGTATAAGTCCCACTTGGTCATCATATTTTATTATTTTTATGTATTGCTGGATTCAGTTTACCAGGAATTTGTTAAGGAGTTTTGGATCCATATTTCTGAGAGAGATTGGTGTGTAGTTTTCTTGTGTTGTCCTTGCCCAGTTTTGGTATTCTAGTAATGCTGGCCTTTGGTATTCTAGTAACACTGAATTGAAAAGTGCTCCTCTTTTTTTTCTGGAGGAGGTTGTGTAGAATTCTTTCTTAAATTTCCGGTAGAAATTCACTAATGAAGTCTTCTTGGCCGGGGGGTGGGGGGGAGTGTTCTTCTGGTTTTGTTATTTTAATTGCTGAAGGTTTTTAAGTACAAACCAGTTTATTTAGTAGATATAGGTCTATTTATGTTCTCTTTCTTCTTGAGTGAGCTTTGGTTGGAAAAGTTCCTTGACACATAGTTGTTCATCCAAGCAGTCAGCATTAAGCGTAAAGTTGCTTGTAATTTTCCCGTATGCATTTAATGTTCATAAGAGTTGTAGTGATGTCTCTTCTTTCATTCCTGATAGAGAATTTTTCTCTTCTTTTTTCCTTGGCTAATATGCTAACCCCTTTCAAAACTTAAGAAAAAACATAACCCTGCAAAGCTAACAGAAAAGTACAAAAGAGTAGTAAAAAGTACCTTCGTACTCTCCACCCGTCGTTAATAAATGTTAGCATCTTTTCCTACATTTGCTTTGGGCAATTTTAATTAAAATGTTTAGTGTACATTAGTTGGGGTTTAAATGTTGAATACACCACTGTTACTGAAGCAGATGTATATATCATTCATGTGCATATTTTCCTGTTTTTAGTACGTGTTTGTATGAATTCATTATCAATATAAACCTTTTTTCTTTGTTTGGAAGATCAACCTAAATGGTGTACAGTACCTGTCTTATATCTTGTTTTTTTCACTCAGCATTGTTTGAGATACATCCATGTTGATACTAGATCTGACTTGCACAAGTTAACTGTTACGTAGTATTTTATTGGGTAAAATAGCTTGTCTATTCTTAGATTTCGGTTCCTTTTGTTTATTACAGATAGCACCGTTGGAAGCATCTTTGAAATTTTTTCTCGTGATAAGTTTGTGAGTTTCTTTAGATTAGAGATTTTTAAGTGGAATTGATGGATCATAAGATACGAGCTTCTTCAGCATTAAGATTCACTGTCATCCCTGGGTATTACCGCGGGATTGTTTCTAGGACCCCCTGCGGATACTCAGCTCTGAGGATACTCAGGTCTCTTAAATAAAATGGCATGGTATTTGCATATAACCTATGCACATCCTCCCGTGTACTTTCTAACATCCTCCTATGTACTTCAGCTCATCTCTTAATACCTAATACAGTGTAAATGCTATGTACGTAGTTGCTGTCATGCTACAAATTAAAGTTTTGGGTCTTGGAAGTTTCTAGAAATTTTTTCATTTTTTTCTGATAGTTTTGGTCAGCAGTTGGTTGAATCCATGGGTGTAGAACCTACAGATAGAGGGCTGACTGTCTATTAAATTGTCCTCCAGACTCTTCTTGCCAGCAGCAGAATTCCAGTTTTCCTTTGCGCTTCACAGGTGATGCATTTTACACATGGAATGTTGTGGCAATCCTGTGTCAAGCAAGTCTGTTGGCATTATTTTTCCAAAAGCATTTGCTGACTTTGTGTTTCTGTGTCACATTTTGTTAATTCTTGTAATATTTCAGACTTTTTCATTATTATATGATGATGATGGTGATCTGTGATCTTTGATGTCACCATTGCAAAAAGCTTACGATGTGCTGAAGACTCTGATAGTTAGCATTTTTAGCAATATTTTCTAATTAAGGTGTGTATATGTTTTTTTAAGACGTTAACACTTAATAGACTACAGTACAGTGTAAACATAATTTTTATATGCACTGGGAAACCAAAAAGTTCCCATGACTCACTTTATTGCTGGGGACTGAGCCCAGAATATCTCCAGGTTATGCCTGTAATTCCAACACTTGGGGTTATCAGATTTAAATTTGAGAAGGGAGAATGGAATCTATAGGATGGGAAAGGGTTTTTCATTGTTTTAATTTACATTTCCCTTAACAAGAAGGTTAAACGTCTTTTCATATGTTTGTTAGCTATTTGAAATCCTTCTGTATTTGTTCACTGTGTTGGAACATTGAGAGGGTTTAATCTTCTGAACATACTTCTCTGAGTTTGAACTTTGGCATTCCTTTCTTTTAGTTCCTTTAGCGTCTCTTCCCATGTTTTGTATCCTTTTGTCTTTAGTTATCTGTTTAGTTCAGGGTGCAAAAGGACTACAAGATGTGCCCATTTTGCTTTTCTTTTTATTGTTATAACTGTCAGGTAATGTTACGGTTTTTCAAATGGCTACTTTACAGCTGCACCTTTCTTTGAAATGGGCAGGAAGGCTTCCCCACCTCTACCTCCTTTTCCTGGCAGCTGTCCATTCCATTTGAAGACTTGATGGTGCCATCAGTACGTCACCAGATTCCAGGGGCTGAGCTTCACAGGCTTTCAGTGAGGGATAGTAGGTGAAGGAAGATGAAATTAGGCACACAGAAGACAGGTAGAAGCAGAATGGCAGTTTATGGTGATAGTTCTTTCTGCTAACCAGAATGCTCAGATATCCTTATCAGATGCACTTTGTTACATGTCAGGGTGCTAAGGGGAATCCAGGTTAGTGATTTGAACTTGCTTGGTAAACCTGGAATTCATGACAAAAGCTGTGCCTGTTTGTGTGTCTTACAGTTTTTTAAAGACATGGCTTATACCACACTGTAGAAAATACCTTTCTGATTGATAAGATTGTTTTTGTTTTTGGTGAAAATTTTAAGTCTACTTCCAGAGGTGGGTTTATGTTGCTTGGTGTAGAAGTTTTAAGTGCTGAATTTCTTTCATACCTTTTTTTCTCTGGTGTTTAGGAGTCGAAAGTTAATGATTGATTTTTATCACAACTTTTCTTCTGATGAGGCAGTTTATGCCCCATAAAAAAGAATCATACATCGCAAGACTTAAACATAATGCAGCTTCAGAATATATGATTTATTGGTATTCCACAGAAGAAGTAATGCAAATATAGTGCCTTGATTTTTTTTTTAACTTAAAAAAAACCTTTATCTTGAAATTCTTATAGGTTCACAGGAAGTTTTAAGAAATACTACAGAGAAATCTGATACATCCTTTTTACCGTTTTTCCCAGTGGTAACATCTTGCATGACTAATACCACTTCCAGAAAATTGACACTGATACAACCCACAGACTTTATGTAGATTTCTGTAGTTTTACTCAGACCCATATGGTGGTAGGTGTGAAAGCATGCATATTGGCTTCTTTGTAATGTTGTCACACGTGGTTTGTGTGACCACCATCAAAGCCAAGGTACAGAATTGCCATCACAAGAGCCCCTCAGCTACTCTTCTACAGCCACAGTTACCTCTGGCACCCCCAGCCTCTCTGCCAACGACTGATCTGTTCTCCAGCTCTGTAATTTTGTCTTTTCAAAAATGTTATATAAATGGAGTCATACATATGTAATTTTTTGAAATTGGATTTTTTTTCACTCATCATAATTCCTTTGAGATCCATTCAGGTTGTGTGCATCAATAGTTCATTCCTTTTTATTGCTAAGTGGTATTCCATGGTATGAATATACCACAGTTTTAACGTTCACCCTTTGAAGGACATTTGGGTTATTTACAGTTTTGAGCAATGAACAAATAAAACTGGTCTAAAATGTTTGTGTACTGGTTTTTACGTGCACATAAGTTTTGTTTCTCTAGGATAAACGCCCAAGAGTACAATTACTGGGCAGTGCTTTTTTCTTTCTTTTTTTTTTGACACTACAGATAAGACTGGAATATGTATGCTATGTTAGAATTTCCTAAACATCGTGTCTTAAATGGGAAACTGCTACTATCTTGAGTTTTCTTTAATTCTAATACAATTTATATTTGAAAACAGTCTGTTGTCTAATTGGTAAATAAAGAATAAGGAGTGAGAATATTTTGAAAATTAGTTTCTATATTTAAAAAATTTGGAGGATTGGGTTAAAGTTAACAGCTTTATTGCATTATTTACTGTACAGTTCACCCATCAAACAATTCAGTGAGTTTTAGTGAACTTATGCAGCTCTACAGCCATCACTAAAGTCCAGTTTTAGAACACAGCACTTCAGAAACTTCCCTTGGGCCTGTTTTCAGTGAGTCCTCACTCCAGGCAATCATTGATACGTTTTTAGTCTGTATAAATGTTACGGCAGTGGGATCATTCACTGTATAGTCTTTTGTGTCTGGTTTCTTTCACTTAGTATAATGTTTTTGAGGTTTGTCCACCTTGTTTCATTATTGCTCTGTAGTATTTGGTTTTCTGTATTCACCAGTTAGTGGATTTAGGATCGTTTCCAATTGTGGTTGTTATGAATAATGCTGCTATAAATGTTTGTGTGGTTATTATTATTTTTTTTTTTATTGTTTCTCTTGAGTCGATAACCTAGGGGTGGATTGCTGACTTGTAACTGTATATTTAACTCCAAAGAAACTGTCAAAGGGCTTTCCGAAGGGGTTATACCATTTTATATATTCCCACCAACAACATACAGGGGTTCCGTTTTCTCCATATCCTCACCAGCACTTGGTTGTACTGTATTTTTTATTATAGCCTTTTTAGTGAATGTGTTGTGGAACGTCATTGTGGTTTTAATTTGCGATTCTGAAATCACTAACGAAGAGCATCTTTTCTTGTGCTTACTAGCCATTTGTGTATCTTCTTTGGTCAGATGTCTATTCACATATTTTTGCTCCTTTTCAAAAATTGGGTTAGAATTGTAAGAGTTCTTTCTATGTTCTGAATGTATGTCCTTTATCAAATATATGTGCCTTTTCATTTTCTTATTAATGTCTTTTGAAGAGCAGAAGTTTTAAATTTATCTTTTTCATCCTCTTATAGAAAAATATTTTTTAAGAAGGCAGTCTTACTAGTGAAAAATGATATATTGTGACCTTTGTTAGTCTGTTTCTAAAATGATACTGGGTTCCTGACTTGATTATTTTCTTGGCTTTTAGCTTTTTTTACCCAACAGTGAAACAGCAGCTTATAACATCTGTCTATATTTTTGCCCCAGAACCTTCTGAATGTATTATAAATCTTGTGTGAGAAGTTAGGTTTTCATCATTTTACTTTATTGTGAAAAAGCAATAAATAATTCTACCCTTGGCATGTTCAAGACAGTTTCTTGAACAACAAGTAATTAAGCTTGATTGAGATACACAATATATATTAAAACTAACACCAAATGGCGTCAGATTATTAGAAATTCAGGGTAGTGAGGAACAGGTGTCTGTGTTTGAGCTCTTTTTCTTTATTCTGTTTAGAACTCAGCAGAAGAAATAAAATGGCTTTTTAGTTTCTCCTTTTGTAACTTTTTAATGTATATTTTATTGATGCAGCAAGCTTTTTTAAAATTGCCATCTGGAGATCAATTACACAGCAGTGTAATTCTGGCTTGAGAGTGTCAAGTTTTTATCATCCTTTTTCCTCTGCATATCTCACTTTTGTCTTAGTTTGACTTTGGCTCACTAGTAATAACTTACTAAAGTGCAAGGTAGATCTTGAGTAAATTTTGTTTAAAAAAAAGAGAAAACTTGATAAAGGAAGGAATGCAAGCTGTACACCTAATTATGGCATTCGAGTTGAATTTCCTTAGCCACTCATCATGTTCATATGCAGAGGGCAGCAGAATGATAACACTTAATTGAAAGTGAACTTCTCAGGTGGATTTCAAGATGGGTACAAGTTGAAGGTTATTTGAGTACTTTTTCCACTGCTTTGCATCAACCATCTTTTATGAATTTTCCCTGTGCAGAACAGTCCTAGCTTTGGGGCAGTGTGTCATCATGTATGGACAGCAAGCTATATAAGAGACTCTGATAATGAAGATCAGAAACCAGAGGGGACTGAGATCACCTTTCAGATAGGACACATTAGTATGAACTGTGTGTGCACTTCCTACCTCATATGCATATTTTTGCCAGTAAAAGTTAGAATTTTTCTGGCTAAGAAGTAAAATGACACACTGAAAGTTGGTGATAAGATGGGGGAAAAGTTAGTACGAGTTTAATTGTTGCTTCACTGAGTGCCTCTTAAATGAGAGAATTCGATGAGGGAGAATGTGCCTGGCATCCGGAGTGCTGGCAGAGTAACTTGTTAAGCTCTTGTGCAGGATCATTCCCATCAGAGAATTAGCTGTGCCTTTTTGGAAGACGTCTACTTTGTTTTGCATTGTACACCATGCTGTGGAGGTTCATCTTGTAGACGTGGAGCACCTGTTTGTTCAAACAATTAACTTGGTGCAGTTTTTCCCAGCATAGTTGATAGCACAAAAGTGGAAATACAGGGAAGTGTTTTAATAAGCATGCTATAATCTTTTAAACATCTACTCTCTTGGAGGTTGCCAGAAATGTATTTCAAGTACGAAATAGTTTTCAAGCCTTCTATGGTGATGGGTCCTGCTGAGTTAACCACAAACTTTCAGTTAGGCTGCAGTTAGCCAAGCAGCAGTTAGCTAGCTATACAGGCAATCTGATCCCGTCCCCTTGTTACCTACCAGGGTTTTTTGGCCTCCTTAATCAATAGAAGTTGATCAGAGGCCAGACAAATTCAGGCAAGGCTTTATTGGGGCCCCTGCTGCAGCAGTGGGGAGTGGGAACAAACAGCAGGTTCCCTTGCTTGTTCGCTCCCCGGGGGGGAGGGGGGGCAGGGGGTGGTGAGCTTGTTCCTTATATGGGGTGAGGGTAGGGGTGTGGCCAGGGGTTGGGCCCGAGGGATGGCTTAGGTGTTTTGCCCACCCCTTAGGTGGTGGTGTGTGCATGGTGCATGCGAGCAGTACCCTGCTTTTGCTCCTGGTGCCCTGCTTTTGTTCCAGGCTCTTCAAAAGTGGCAGTTGGGTTTTTTGGTCTCTTTGTATCTTTTGTCCAGAATTTGCCCCAACTGCCAGGCACGCAGTTATTTTTAGTCCCATACAGTTTCTTTGTATTTTTTTGCTGGAGGAGAGGTGTGTCCAGGTGCAAGCATTGCAGCCCTGCAGCAAAGGGTCCCAGGTCCCAGCCTGTCTCACCCTTACCAACTTAGTCTAGTAAGCTGAGGGCCCTCCAACCTGGCTTGGATGCCTTCCCTCAATTACAAACCAGGGTGCGTGTTTTGCAGACTATTGAGGAAATGTGGAGAGTTAACAAGATGACTGGACTTAACTTCCTGTCTTTAATTCTCTTCCCCAAAGTGATGGTGTTGCTCTGACTGGCTATGTTTTCACTATATGATATAATAAGGTTTTCTTTGCAGCATTTAGGGCTGATGATGAGTTTCAGTTTTCTGATTTTGAAGAATATTCTCTGATACACTTGTTTGTCAGTGTCAGACAAATGCCAGGGAGGGTTTTGGGGGAAGGAATTTTGATTTGACCAGGAAACCTGTACTGGTAGATGTCTAGGCTGCTCTATTCCACTTAAGCATGAACATGCATAAAGAAAGTGAATGTGCTAACAAATAATGGAATCCCATTTGCTGCAGTATAGAAAAAATGTTAGATATTTGTCGTCCTTTATTTGCACCATTAGTATAGCTGCATAAGGGTCGATGGGGACCCTTCTGAATCTCTCGAGTGGCAAGAGTGGCCCATCCTCACTGTCGCCTCCCTGCAGATCTTGGCCTTTAAAGCTGCCAAGGTGCATATGTCATCCTGGTCACCTGTGAAATGATTTCATGGGCTGTGGAGGACCCTCTTTTTACAGTAGGTTCTAGAGGTAAATACTGAGGTGGCTTCTCATCACAGATTTACAAATTGGCTGAATCATCTTAAGTTTTGCTATTCGTTGGTCTAGAATTTGTCATGTGGGCGAAAGTTGACTGATTGCTCATTTTTCTTATATATAAATTATACTTAAGTTTGTGTTCTGAAGTGTCTATATAGTTTAGAATATACTTCAAAGTTTCTAAGTAGATCTTGTCAAAAGTTAAGTAATAACCACTTTTAAAACCCATGGCACCTTATAAAGCAATTAACACTCCAATAAAGATGTTAAAAAAATAAATAAATAAAATAAAATACAGGTTACTGCCCCCAAAAAAAAAACCATGGCACTGTGAAAATAAATGACTTTGGCTTAAGCCAAGTAAATTCAAACTTTCCTCATTCTGAAGGTATAAATAAGACATGAGATGTTATGAAAATTGAATTTGTAAAATATTTTCTTATAGAAGCCTTAAAGATGGAATTTGTATTTTATTTTTAACTTTAATTTTTAAGAATTACTACAAAATTAGATATCTATAGATTAGAGGGTCTTAGCGTATTTCTCCTGACAGTAGTCAGTTTTTCACTGATGAGAACAACAATGTCACCAATAAGTAAACAAATCTAAAAGGATTTTCAGACTTTAAAAAGTTGACATTGAAACGCAACCAGACAGGCTTAGTTATTACAGTGTGTGTTTCAAGTGAGTATAAACGCTGACTTTGGGAAGCATTATAAAGTAATGCTTCTTCTTCCCCGTCGTTGCAATTGCTAATTATCACTCCATTATAAATCCTTTATTTTGAAGTGGTGTATGTCAGCTGTAAAGAGGACGGGTAGTGAACTCAGATGGAGAGTGCCTGCAGAGGCCTGAGCTCCATGCAGCCTCTGCCTGAGCACAGGGTGTGACTCTAAACTTTTCCTGGTTTTTGTTTTCTAACCTATCAGATAAAAGGCTTATATTTAATAGGTCTCTGTAGTGCTTTCCAGCTCCAAATCCTCAAATTTCATGGGTTGTAATTTTTTTACCCAGTTTTGTTCTAAATAAAAACATCATCTGATATGCTTAGCAATTAAATTATTTGCAAATACTTTACAGACTGTGGAAACTAGCATATCTTGCTGCCTTCCCCCTTTTGCCTCAGAAAAAACTATAACACCAGTGGAAATGCCTTACCGCCTACTAACTTTCAGATAAGAGCAGAAGCCTCAGGTTGAGTTTCTATACATTCTGTATTCAGTGTTAGGATGCCTGCACAGTTCTTAAACCCAACCGACTTCCTTAAATGGTTCTGAAGAGGATTAATCTCTACTGCTCTAAGGCTTCCATTGGAGATAGTGAATTACCTTCTCTCCCATGGGTTCAGAACCGTGTGTGTGTGTGTGTGTGTGTGTGTGTGTGTGTGTGTGTGTGTGTGTGTGTGTGTGTGTGTATTCCTATCTATATCCTTGGAAGACTTGAGAAAATAATCAATGAAATGACTTTTTGGTGTTCTGTGGTTCAGGTTGAAAAAGGCTGTGGACACTGTGATGTGGTATAATCAATTCTTATGTGAATTTACAAATGCAAAACAAAACCCACAGCAGAGATGTTCTTTGTACTTGAGACTTCACCACCTGGTATATGCTTTTAGTTTTCCAGCAACCCAAACACTTAGTGAACACCTACAGCCCTTTCTGTTACCGGTGATCATGTGCTTTGGCTGCCCAAATCATTCAGCGTTCCCCGCACTTACTTGTTTGTCTCTCCCCTTGCATATATTTCCCCCTCCTCGGAATATTCCCATTGAATATCCCTCGGAATATTCCAATGGTCAGTACCATTCTTGGGCCTCTCATAGTTTTCTCATTTGTGAAATTGTTGTTTTGAGAGAATTGCTTGAGGAGGGTGTATGAGCAAGTGTGTTGAAAGTAAGAAAGCAGCAAAATAGAAGTGTGAAGTGTTAGTGAAACCGAACAGATTCTAAGTTTGAATTGTTGAGAGGTTTCTAGGTCTCACCTCTTTTGTCAAAGAGGTTAATACATAAGGTCTTGCATACAGTGGATGTTCAGTAAATACTTGTTGAGTCAAGGAAACAAGTGAGGCTTGGGGATATAATGAACAAGAATGACACTGGCTTGGATTGGGGTGCAGAAGAGTGTTCCAGACAAAAGGATCCTCTGGAGAATGTCTAGAAGTGTCAGTGCTTCCTGGCAATCGATTGTGAAGGTAAGAACTTTAGGTCCGGCTCCCAGTGCACGTGGGAACTTGTGCTGATACTTTGAGGAAGGGAGTGGTGTAAATCAGTGACAGAGAAAGAATGAACTTGGACACTCTTGTGGTAAAAACTAAAGAAAGGACAATGCTGGCGGCCCGGAGGTTTGTAGTAGAAGTAGCTCAGGTGAGCTGTACTTTGATCCACAGTGTGGGCGGTGGAATAATAACCATTTATTGAGGGACCATGATATGCCAGGTCTGGTACGAGGCATGTACTTTTATCTTTACAGCAGCCCTAGAGACACCTAGTATTACTTCCATTTTAAAGATGAGGATAGACATAAGCCATCCAGAACGTATGTGGTGTTAGTATGATGTACTAACTCGAGTTGCAGAGAAAGGCGTTACACGGCAGAGAAAAGCGCGGGTGGGGTGGAAGCTGGGGCGGGGTGAAATACTGCCTTTAACGTGTGGGCCTCTTGTGGCGTTGCCTTTACAGATTTGGTGGAGAACTAACCACCCAAGCTGGTGCTGGCAGCTTGGTGAAGCTCGTTTTCATTTCTTTGGAAACATTACTTGTTTTTGTTCAAGTTGTTTACTAATTATTATTTAAAAGTCAGACCTTTTTATGTTTGTTCTGTTATACTGAACATTAACCTAACTGTGAGGAAGGATCTTTAACCACTTTGGAAATGCGTCCTCCCTGTTTTAAAGAGATCATTTGATGAATGAATGATGGTACCGTATTGTAAAAATTTTGAATTGGGGGAGAAAAATAACAATTACTACATATGTTTGAAAGTAAACCGAAGAGCTCTGTCCAGTAACTAACTTGACACTTGAGTAACTTAACTACATTAACCACCCGAAGAAGAAATATGAAAGTAAAATTTTTATCATTCAAATATTTGGTTGTGTCCACCGTCTCTGTTGTTTTATATGCCAAAGCCCCTTCTTTGGACAGATGACGTTTCCCCCTCTGATGTCTTCACACTTCTTTGCCTTATATAGATCTTACAGGTTTATACACAGCAATCCAGTTCATTTAAGCTTTCTGTTCCTGTCTGCAAGCCTCCTTTCTAATTGCATTTCTTTCTGAAATGCCTTATATCAGCTTCTCAGCTTCCTCCCCTCAGTAATCCCAGAGATTTGAATCCAGTAGATTCCTATAATATTAGGAGGTGCAGCTATTCTATAGGGAGTCATAATGATTTATTGCAGCATGCTGCTAGTACTCCTTTGCCTATTTATTCACCAGTCTACTGAAGGCACTGTTTAGCTTGATAAGATATTTTATTTTTTTTACTGTGTATGTTCTGAATATTTTTATTTATAGGTCTAGACCATAATGTCCAAAAGGGAACTGTAAAGTCTTTCATTTGTACGGCATTGAGGTTAGTCCAGTGTGAACAGGCTCATTTCTTCAAAAAAAACAAACAAACAAAAAGGTTTTAGTAAGAAAAAAATTTAGTGTTTTTTGTGTGTTTTAAACTACACCAATTGGATGAAATAGTAAAGGTAGAGAATTTGACTTTAGGAATATGAAATTGCTGAGTTTATAGAAACAATTTTTAAGTACCACACGAAAAGCATTGTATTTGTAAAAGATGCCTGATGTATTATAAAATAATTTTGACTTATTTCTGCCAGTCCAAAGATTTATATTAAGTTAGCGTTCTAACACAAAGACATACTGTTGCCTTAGTGGTGGTGATGATGAAATAGGACACATTTCCAAGAATGCAGCCATCGTTAAAAAGAAGGATTTCCATTGGATGGCATTTTTAAGTCATCTCTTTTTTTCAAAGTGTAATTTTCCGGAAGGAAATAAAAATCTGAATGAAAAGTGTTTTTTATTATGTCATCAAAAAGGTGGAATGAAATATTCTTGTTCCTGGATTTAAAGAATAAACACTTCATGTATGTTTGAAACTTAGAAGTTTGGAGGTGAGAGGCATTTTGCTGAGCAGACATTGTTTTTTATTTCATTAATTCCTTCAGGACTCTCCTCAAGACACTTGATGTTAGGCTGACAGTTCCATGTTAGTTCAGGCATAGTGCCCAGGGTTCAGCCTGTAGCTAACGAAAGTAAAGGCATTAAGAATCCCAGTAATCCACTGTCACTCACATCAGCTCTGTATGTTCTGGTCAGTGGAACTGGGGAGAAATTGGGGGCGTTACGTGGGCTAGACAATAAAAGGCACTTCTGCCATTGATGTGAGACTCTTTAAATGGAAAATGACTTCAAATAATGGTGCCAGGATGGTGTCGTTTACAGCTGGCCCAGGTTCATCTTAGAATGGAAAGTTCTTGGAGAGAGCTAATTTTTCTCATTGTGTCACCTGTAATTGTTCTTAAAATGGCTTCACTTTTAAAATAGAGAAGGTGAAAATTGCATCGCATCTTTTGAGATAATTTTCAGCAAATTCTGATTTTTTTTTCTCTTCGTAAAACTGCCTACTTAAAATCTTTATGCTTTGTGCATCAACCTCATACTCAGGAGATACGCACAGAAAATCCAAAGTTGCCAGTGAAATCTAAAATTACTCATAAGTTGCATTTAATTTTGAATTATTATAAACATTATCTTTGTATATAACCAGAATTCGGGGATAGAATCCTATTATTACAGATAACATCGACTAGCAATTTTCTTATATAACAAACATAAGCTATAGGCAAAGTCTCTCTGCTTAAACTCTGGCAATTTTAGTAGCTCAAGAGTTGACCTACATTGACTTGTGTTTGAGTCCCTAAGACTGTTTGATGCTTGCAGCTTCAGGAGCAGGTTTGAATGCCCTCCTCCTCCTGTTCTTGGCATCCTGCTGTTTAATATTCTCTGTTGGTTTCTCAGACCTTTTTGCCTGAGACAGCAAGCAGACACGAATCCAGTGGTTTCCCTTTCCCTGTTCTTTTTCCTTTTTTTTTTTTTTTTTTTTTGCTGGTGTTGGGGGTTGGGGGGGAAGCTTCTCTTGGACAGAAGTCACCCTTCTTGTTTTGTCTGCCACCTTAGGGATTTTACTCCTTTCCCACAGACAAGAGTTTTGACTAGAGTATTCAAGACTGAACTTACTTTCAGGGTGTTTTTTTTTATTCCAGCTTAACACCTCACTCCATCCCCACCTCATTTTTTATACCAACTTGCTTGTTTGAAAGGATGTGTAAAGAATGAGTGTGGTTCCTGCGACTTAGCTCCTCAGATATGTCTGGGGACCCCAGCAGTTGGGTTAAGTCTAGGAGGAATCGGGGGCAGTGTCTAGCAGTTAAGGAAGGGCTATGAGAAACACAAGGCTATTTCTGAGAGCCTTGTTAGGAGAGTATCCCTAAGAAAGATGGTTCTCCATGCAGACATCACGTTAGTCTTCTGGGCAGCACAAAACCTTTGCATAGGTGGGCCCCATCTCGGACCCATTAAATCATTGTCTCTGTTGGTGGGACCAGAGCCTCATTCTTCTTTAAAGCCTCCCCTGTTGATTCTAATGTGCAGTCAGTTCTGAGAGTCACTGATCTGGTGGTAAACGTGGTAAACATAGTTGACTATCAGTGATATGAATCTGGTAGGATTGCCTACCAAGCTGTTCATTTCTTTAGCAACTTTTGTGTCTCTTAATATTTCAGCATATTCCTGTTGTTGAATTTAACTTTTCATTCAGCTAGTGAATTTTACCTTTCTGATTAAATAGCACTATAGTAGACAGTACAGAGGGTTTACAGTAGCTGAGTACATGCTCCCTAAATAATAGTGTTGATCTGGCTCCCTGCTTATCCTTCTGGCCTCATCTTCTGGTGCCCAGTCTCTGCAAATCTGCCACCTTGGTCTTCGTATTACCATACTATTTTCCTTCCAACCACAGGGCCATTTTCCATACTTTGCCTATCTGAGACTGTCTGTCCTTGACTCTTCCCTCCCCCGATTCTGGTTAACTCCCTCACTGCCCCCCCCCCCAAAGCCACTTTCTTTGAATGTGCCCTTCATGTTCCTGTCTTTTGGAATGCTTTCCTCAGTTGTAATTTCCTATGTATGTGTGTGATTATTTGCTAGTTTGACTCACTATTTAGACCTAGCTCTTTAAGAGCAGGGATCATCCTGTTTTTACTCACCGTGGGGTATTTCTAGCACCTAGCACAGTGCTTGAGATAACAGCGTGTGTTGAATGAATGAATAAAACGCAAGGTAACTGGAAACAAATTCCATTAGCTTGTATATGTCTATAGAACCAAATAAATAGGGAGAGTTAATAGGAGCTCAGAGACTTCTGAGGCTGGAGATACTGAGCAGCATACGGGTTTTATCTTAAAGCCTTCAGGAGTGTTGTTTTGAGGATTCTAGAGCCCCATTTGGGCTCTGCTGTGTTTGCTCTGGGTTTGGAAGGGAGAGAAATTGTGCTGGGTATTTGTCCTTCATGGGCTTTGCAGGATGGACGCTAAAGGGTCACTGTGGAGAAATAGTGGTTTATAAAGAGTGGTTATTTTTAGAGAAATTGTTAGTCATTGGTAGCAAAATTTATGGACATAAGTTAAGTAGTTACGACTTTTCTGGGCACCTTTTTTTTTTAAGGAAATGGGGATAATTCATGCCTTTTTAAGTTTAAAATTGGCAAGCAAACCAATTGTCCATTAAATCACCTGCTTATTAATTGCAGATGAGTCTTAGGATACATGTCTAATATTTAGGAGTGTATTTTCACATATCTATGAAGATTACTTTCAGAATATTTACATGAATTTTATAAGGAAGGCAATGTTATGGGATAAAAGGATCAAGACCGCTGTACCCAGGAGTCAGAAGACACTAAATAACAGTAAAGCCTTTGGCAGACCGCTAGATATCTGCATTTCATTTTTGTCATCTGTAAAACAGAAGAAATTGAGCTAAGTATTTTCTCGCAGGGAAGAACCAAGAGAACATGGTTAACTACTACTCTTTTTTGTCTGGACTTAACTTCACAGCTTAAAAGAAAACGCATTGTAATACATAAACCAAGGAAAAAAAGGTAATCATAGATGGCTCCCCACCCCGCATTAATTCCTGTTTTTAATTGTCCAGGGAATAAAATGCATGGGGATTCACCACTGTTTTTTTTTTTTTTTTGCTAATGACTAGCCTTGCAGGAAGCCTAAGGCTTAAGCTCACTGGAAAGCATTAGCAAAGCCACAGTATTCATGGCAGTAAAACGAAGACCTTTCTGTGATCTTGGTGGGCAGCTCTTCTGAAAAGTTTCCAGGCAAAAATCACCCTCCATCACCTATCATGTAGAACTTTAGGGGGTCAGTTTGGTACCTGTACATGTGGTGAGGTGGGCTCTCTAAATAACAAAAAACGAGACTGCCTGCAGCTGCCTCTGCTTGTTCACTTCACAAAGGGGTCGTTGGCCTGGTTTAAGTGCCGTAATTGTCATGCCTTAGGACTTATTTACCTCTGTATCTGGTTGCTGGTATCCAGGCCCTCATCAGAAAATTCCTCCTCCAGCTCATTTTGTTCAGCTTCTCCCAAAAATTGCTCCCCCCCCAAAAAAAAATTACTGATGACAAAAGATTAGAGAGACTAAACAGTCCATTTGTCCCTAAATTCTCTCCCTTAAGGATCTAGTGGCCCTAAGTGGAGACTGTTGCCCATTGGTTTTTAAAAGTACCAGGGAGCCATGGGAAACTCAGCCAAAATTTGAATTTTGAGTAACTAGAGTGACAGTGTCAATGCTGTATATTCTTTTTCCTGGTCCTAATTTTCTGCTCTGGTTTTCATTAGTATTGATTTTTTAAATATATAAATATTTAATCTGTGATTAAGAAAATTTATAATCCACTGCCTCCTTTGTGGTATACAGTGGAGGTAGAATAATGGTTAGATTTTTGAGAAAATGTAAGTTTTCTTAAAGCATTGGATTTCCCTAATGTACTTAATATTTTTCAGTTTTTAAAGAATTTTACTTCAGTATGGACTCTAAATACATTCACAGCTTTATGCTAAGTATGTCTAAAATATTGAAGACTTTAAACAATATCTCAATACATAGTATACTTGGATTCAAACTGGATCCTTACCTGTCACTAGATGTCAAAGATAGGATAATGAGGTCTTCCTTAAATGCTCTCAGCCACCAAGCAGGAAAACTGCGTTAACCAAGTGAGTGCAAGACTTCATGTATAATTTCCCATTGAGTACCTGGCTACCCATTTGTGGCAGATGGATCTTGATCCTGTTATTTTTCCTATGGGGGTTTTCAAGGTCATTGATTGGCCCACGAGACCGATTGCAAGCGCTGTCAGTGATATTTCCACTTAAGAGAGGACATTTAACAGGAAACCTTTACTGGGGGAAAAAGATTTCTACTGAGAAGATTAATGGGTCTGTAATTTTAGAGACAGAGACAAAACACTGTCTTAAGGCAAATTAAACAATGAAATTGGCATTCCCTTTAGAAAACATTTCACTGGCTTCTTAGAAAATTTTCATAATACAATAGCATAAGCAAATGGTGTCTCTTCCAGCCCTTAATTTTTTTCATTGTTCTGCCTTTTTTTTTTTTTAACTATAAGAACACCTGCTTGCCACCTAATAGCAGTTAAGTAGACAGAATTAAGTTATTTTAGGCTTTCTCATAATTGTTTTAAATGTAAGAATCATGGTCTTTTGTCATTCAGAGGATTCAGATGTAATAAACTTGAGCTCCATCATGTAGAATCTGAATCTCAGAGAATGCAAATGACTGGGAAAGGTTTGAACAGCTAGTCACAGAGTAAGTATAAGGACTAGACTTGGGAGTCTCCTGACTATTATATTGTTACAAGGGCTAATTTAATAGGATTAACCTCATTTTAGGCATCCAGTGGCCCAAATAAGTTGAGTTTGCAGAACTGCACGCTCTTTTTAAAAAAATAAATTAGAAAACCTGTCACTTGAGGAATTTTAAAACCAGAGGATGTGATAATGGCAATAGTTGAAGGTGAGTTGTATGATTCCTTGTTGTATTGGTTAACTAGTATGTCATTTTTACTACTCAAACCCCTTACTTGTTTAATGATAAATTTATTTTCTGGGAACA
>NW_006772616.1:3450823-3455457 GCF_000442215.2 Lipotes vexillifer | reverse complement strand
CTTTCCCTTAATATCCTGACTGAAACAAATTTACATTTTTTCCAGTTTGACGGGAATGTGTGTGTCTTTGTTTTTAGAGCTCTGGTGTTGATGTTTTAACTTTGGAATGGCAAGTCTTGTTCTCTTATGAAAAAGCAGCTATTCTAGTTTCTGTTGCTTTTTAATTAAGACTTGCATAATATGCAACCTATGGGGAAGTCCTTTGACATACAGACACTGAAAGCTTTGGATTTGCTTTAGTGTGAGAAACCGTATGCTCTCTGTAGCCTAGACTTGTAATCGGCAAACTGGCCCACCACCTGTATTCTGAGCCTGGGAGCTCAGAATGGTTTTACGTTTTTAAATGGTGGTTGTGTAAGTGTCTACATAATCTTCTTGATTTTGCCTCTTGGCCTGTAAAACCTAAAATAGTTACTGTTTGGCCTCTTACAGAAAAAGTTTGACCCCTGGCCTAAAAGAATGCAATAAATATTATTGATAATATTTAACTGAGTATCTGAAGAGTTGACTAGGAGGTCAGAGCTGAGTTACTTATATTAATTAAGATTCACTTCTGGCTTCCTTGAATTAACCATTATTCCCTCTAGAGTAGATCTGATCAGAATGTATAACGGTAAAGGTTTTGTAGAAAATCAATGTGTTTTAACATGGAACATGCATCCTCTTTCGTAGGCATTTTTCTTTACTTTTAAACTGTTGTCTATTTGAGAAATGTGGGAAGCAGGTGTCTGTGTGAACTATCTATTGCTATGTAACAAATTATCCCCAAAGTAGCAACTTAAAACAAATGTTATCTCACACCTTTTCCTCTGCAGTTTTATTGATATATAATTGACACCTGAGTATACACGCACACGTATATATAGCACTGTATATAAGTTTAAGGTGTATAGCATCCCTTGACTTATATATATTGTGAAATGATAACCACAGTAAGTTCTGTTAGCATCCATTGCCTCAGATACCAAACAAAAGGAGAAAAAAATTTTTTTCCTTATGATGGGAACTTTTAAGATTTACTCTCTTAGCACCTTTCAAATTACCATAGAGCAGCAGTGTTAACTGTAGGCATCATGTTGTATATTACATACTCAGTACTTATTTAATTTTATAACTGGAATTTTGTACCTTGTCAGCACCTTTATCCAAATTCACACACCTTTTAAAAGGGTTAGGAATCTGATGGTGGCTTAGCTGGGTGTTCTGGCTAATGAGGTTGTATCAAGGTGTTGAATGGGGCTGCAGTCACCTGAAGGCTTGACTGGGGCCAGAGGATCTGCTTTTCAAGATAACTAGTCCTTACATGACTTGGCTGAAAGCCTCAGTTCCTTGCTGGCTGTTGGCAGGCAAGGCAGGAGGTCTTAGCTGCTCACCACATGAACCTCTCCTTAAGGCTTTGTAAGCGTCCTCAACACATGACTTCTGGCTTCTCTCAGTGGTCCAAGAGAGAATGAGAAGGAAGCTGCACTCCCTCTTTATTCTCAGCTCAGATCACTTAAGTCATATTGTTTGTTACATGCATGTCATCAAGTGAAGTGACAGAAGGAAGGTACAGGAGTATGTATCTTTTGGGTGGAATTAGGAGCACTGGTTTATTTGGGTGGTGTGTTTGTGTTTATTTCGTTGGTGTCATGGTGTGTGTGTTTGAAGACCATGTGCTTTTGGGGGGTGTGGAACTTGTGTGGGGTGGATTTCGGGGATTGCTCAAGGGGCGTGGGTGGGCATGTGTATCTGTCTGTCTGAAGAGGGGTATGGTGTGTCTGAGATGAAATTGAGACAAGGTAACACTGGGATGCTGTTTTTATCAGGAAAGAAGGCTGACTGGTGGGAAAAGGTAGGCTCTTCACTCTCCCAGGCGGGTTGAGATTTCATTTGGAGGCCTCCAAGAGAGGCTACGTTTGCCGTCCATGAACTGGGCTTATTTCATTACACACACACACACACACATATATGTATGTATATACGTGGATTTTTATATGGATGGCTTTTCTACACAAGCCTGTGGAATTTGCCTCACCCAAGCTACCCCATTTTAGTCTGCCCCAGTTCAGTCAGGGATCTGTTTGAGGTATCACCAGTACATTTTCAAACTGGGCCATTGGATTCAGTTATAAAGGAGATTGAATAAATCTTTGTATAAAGTCTTATTCCCTCATGTTGAAACATATTCCAAAACATTTCTATTTTGAGAGGACTTTAAAGTGCAGATTTTGAATTCAGGACTATTGTCCAAGGTGTCACAGGAGAAAAGAAACACAACATCCTGTAATACTAGACATTGGTGATTTTCCTTAAGCTTCAAGATAATATTTTACAGAGGCTTATATTTCAAGAAAGAATAAAAACTATTCTTGGGTCCCAAAATGCTTACCATTTATTAGTTATGGAAATTAATACACAAGCAAAAACTCAATTTAAGAATAGATAAGCAAGTTTAAACCTATACTCTGTGTTAATTCTTCTCTAATAAATGGTAATGATGGGAGCAGGGTGGAGAGGGAAAGATGGAATGATTCTTGGATGTGGGTGTTCTGTCCGCACCGTACTGCGAATAATGTCGGTGACTGTTTCTATAGAAAAAAGGTAGGATGGCATTTATGTGTGGCCATGTTCAGTCATTTCTATTTAGCTACGTTTCTGGATACTGTTCAAGGACTGATTCAACTTAAATTCAGCATTTGCAGCTTTCATAGTTGATAAAGGAAAAGTCAGACAGCTTCAGCAGTAACATCCTGAGATTCTGAAAGTCCCATATGGAATCTTAGCCCGTCATCCCTGTTGTACTTGTTTGTTTTTATACAAACTGGTATTTGCCGGACCAGTTGTAACTGTGGGATGTACAAATCTGAAATTGCACGCAGATGTTTACTTGTTTGTGCTTTCTTCTGAGTAGGTTAATAGTTAGCATATTCGCAGAAGTTTCCAAGAGGTACCCATGTACTCACCCAGGTTAAGAACTACTGAAGAATATATTTGCGATACACGTAGTGTTCTTTATCTCTGTTTCCTCAGCACTTAGCAAAGTGACTAAATATGTCCCAGGGATACAAGCTGGTATTTTTCTGGGAAATTTTTATTACTATAGATGTCTCATGATTCCCTTTATTAACCCATGTTTTGCTTCCTTTTTCTTCTTGGGCCCCAGGACCTTTTAAGGAGAGCACTTCTCTTGGATCATTTGGAGAATTTTTATTTTTTAAGGCACTAGATAGACATGTGGTCTGAAGCTTTTAGGGGATAAGTATTAATGAAATACTTAAATATTTTGGATTAAGTGGGAGTAGAGGGGAAGAAATCAAAGCAGACCTCAAAACGAGAATATTAAGAGTATTTAAAAATTGATTCAGTTTTTTTAATCCAGTTTTATTGTTAAGCACGATGTCTTTTTACTGCAGTGGTAGCAGTGACTGTGGACAGGCATAGAGTGGTCCAGAGGAGTAAATCACGTCACACCCTGTTTTGCCTGCTCTGTCACATTCCCATATTTTAACCTTTCTGACATGGTGGCACATATTAATATTGTTGACATCTCAGTTGGTGTTGGAAAGTAGAGGTGTAAAAATTTCCCTTTGACATCTGGTAAGATTAAGAAAACATGACATCAGTTGGGGCTTGGAGTAGATGCATAAGAGTTTTAGTTGTGCACTGACCCTTCTGCTAAAAACTGGGAAAATTTTTTAGGAGTCTTGGTTAGGCACTTACCACTGTGTGGAGGGGCAAATTAAACCCAAATTCTTGAGAAGAGATTACTGACTTTCCCTAAGCCTATTGCTCATCTGTAAAATAAAGGAAATTTTTCATTATTATTAAAAAACAATTACTTTGAAACTAAGCAAAGGAGAGACAGTAGCCGGTGTACTCCAGCAGCCTCTGCAGGTGTTCTCCAGTCTCTGCATTCTTGGATGGCAGCTATGATCATGCAACCACAATAAGATTACCCTGGGAATTGTAATGTGTGAAATGCATAAACTCATTACCCTATTGGTTGCTAACTCAAACTTTTATCACAGACACATAGCACTTTGGGGAATTAACTTTTATTACTAGAAAAAAGGAGAAAACAGTGAACCACATCTTTCTTTAGGATAACAGAAAATACTACCCCCATCCCGCTCTCGTCAAAAAAAAAAAAAAAAAAAGCACCAATCCTCATACTTTAATTTAGTTCGATGGTAAGACAGATGGAACATGAAAAAGACACCGTATGAAAGTTAGAAATTCAATGAATGTAATAAATAGGGAAAATAGCAAAACCAAAGAAGGTTCTGTGATCAAAGCAATGTGGGATCATTGGGTAAAAACAATGCTATGCCGATTCAGTGTAGAGCTTTTTGGTCTTCAGTGTTTACCGTTTGTTGTGAACTCTAAAGGGGATACTCGAACGTATAGTTCTTAAATTTATTTCGTCAAGAAACACCTATTTATACCTCACCAAATACTACTTAGCAACTGCTCTAGGTCACATTATGACTACGAGTCCAAGCTAGGTCTTCAAAAGCTTGAAAATCCTGTTTATTCCCTACATTTCACTTGAAACCTCCTCCCCCTTAAGCGTATTTTTCATCACACCAACTGGATGTGTTTTCCCCTTTGAACAAAATTCTGATACACTTTGTACCTTTTGGGGTATTTAT
>NW_006772616.1:3438298-3450813 GCF_000442215.2 Lipotes vexillifer | reverse complement strand
CCTGCTGAATCTCATTATGGCCTCCCTGTCTTTTTCACCTTTATTTTCTGGTATCATCTAGTATGGGACCAGTTTTGCATTTATTAGACCCTTAAGGTACACGCTTGAACCCCATCCTCCCTGATAAGGAACAGAAGTGAGAGACAGGCTTCTGGTTTTTTCTAAGCACCATTGATTTCCTCTCGGCGTCTCGCTGTGCACAGGCAGTGCTGGAGCTTCAGGCAAGATCCTGTTGACCAAGAGATGGGGTTTTCAGGAACTTAGGAAGAGTGTGGCTCTCAGCCCCCTTGTCCAGTCTAGTCTCTGCAGCCTGTGGATCTTGAACTGTGGGTAACTAACTTTTCACAACTCAAAAAATTGAGTGGAGGTATCGCTGTATGCTGTGCCTCCCCCCACAATTGACCCTCTTGCTCTCCTTATCACTTCTTCTATTTTAAACATGTTCATATTTTTCTTAACTCTGTGGGAGAGTATGTATAGTTTTGCCAAAACATGGTCAGCAAGCTGTTCATCATATTCTTCAGTAGGTGAAAAGGTTGAATGAAGCTAATTCTGTTAAAAGTTCAATAGAGAAGATAAATTGGTAGTATTATTTAGAGTTTTGTGCTTTTCTAAAAATTCTGAATTGAATTTGCTAGCTCTTTACGAGTCATTTGTTGGGTAGGAAACACCTCTACCCTGATGAAGATTTTAATGGTTAGTCCTGATGTCCTCACCCGTATCTCTGCCAATCAAGAGGATTATTTCCTAGCTCCTGTTTGAAGGGAAGGGTTTTGGTCTTGATTTACTATTTTGTTGTTCCCAGGAGTTAATATTTTCTCCTTATAAAAATGAGTGTGACTACTGATGAGTTTTTGTCTTCCTGAAGTTTTCCTTACTAGATTTTAAGTTTGGCACGTGCATGCATATTGAGATTACGTGGCTGTGGTTTATTTGTTAAGAACTGTTAGGTATGGGAGGAAGTTTTAAATGTATTTTTTATGATTGATGGATTTGACGCAGTAGTAACTTATGTAAGAGAACAAGTTCCTTCAAAAGACACTTGGAGGGCTTCCCTGGTGGCACAGTGGTTGGGAGTCCGCCTGCCGTTGCAGGCCACACGGGCTCGTGCCCCGGTCCGGGAAGATCCCACATGCCGCGGAGCGGCTGGGCCTATGAGACATGGCCGCTGAGCCTGCGCGTCCGGAGCCTGTGCTCTGCAATGGGAGAGGCCACAACAGTGAGAGAGAGGCCTGCATACTGCAAAAAAAAAAAAAAAAAAAAAAAAGACACTTGGACAAGACCCTGAATTAGTGGTCAGAAATTGAATACATTGTAATCTGCTTCTGAAAGAATTGTGTTCTCAATTCTAGCATGTTATTTTAAGTGCATTCCAGTTTCCCAGAATGAGGTCTGGGTATGGGTGTGGATGGCTCTTATCTTAACAGGAGGAACAGTGGACAGCTGCTAGGTAACAGAGATGGCATGAGTATAGGACACTATCATTGACACCGTGAAAACAGCTGTATGGGCTATACAGGGCTAGAGCAGCTCTGCACTTCTCCAGGGAATTTCAGTTTAATAGCAGCCTAAAGTAACCAGAAGAAGGTTAAATTGTTTTCCATGTAGTCTTTAATAATACAAGGAATTAGGAATACAGTTTTTAAAAACCTTTAAAAAAAAGAACTATTTGGCAAATTCGTTCATGACCGGTGGTGCTCAGTAAATGTAGTGTGGCAATTGAGGCTTGTCTTTTTTTCTTATTGAGTGATTTTTTTATGTAGTATCACCTCTCTGAGGCATATATTGGTATGAAACTTGGGGGAAGCATTCTTCTGTTTTTACTAAAACCAAAGTTTTGAAAACTTGCATTTGCTTTATGACTATGCATACAAAAGTGTGTGTGTGTGTGTGAATGTGAAAACCAAAATAGCTCTGCTGTACTTGGCCCCTCCAAGTGTATGTTTTGCTGGTTCCAACATTTTATCTCACCTGTACTGAGAAGAAGTTAGGACAGGTATTGGTTGGCCAAAAGGTTCATTTGTTTTTTTCTGTAAGGTGGCTCTAGTAGTGCTTAGTTGTCTTTAACTTTGTTCGAAACAATTTTGTTAGATTGAATTGTGACAGCTATATCAGCGTGCGTTAAAAAAAAAACTTATCAAAATTGGTGAATTTTTGTGTAGCCATTTTAATATTGAAGATGGAAGAAAAGCAACCTTTTCGGCATTTTATGCTTTATTATTTCGAGAGAGGTAAAAACGCAGCTGAAACGCACAAAAAGATTTGTGCAGTGTATGGAGAAAGTGCTGTGACTGATAGAACGTGTCAAAAGAGGTTTGGGAAGTTTCGTGCTAGAGATTTCTTGCTGGACGATGCTCCACGCTCGGGTAGACCAGCTGAAGTTGATAGCGATCAAATCGAGACATTCATTGAGAACAGTCAACATTATATACCATGTGGGAGATAGCTGACATACTCAACATATCCAATCAAATATTGAAAATCATTTGCAGAAGCTTGGCTGTATTAATTGCTTAGATGTTTGGGTTCCACATAAATTAAGCAAAAAAACCCTTCTTGACCGTATTTCGTGTGATTCTCTGAAATCAACCGAAACATAACAAAAATGTTCTATTTTTAAAACAAATTGTGATGGCGATGAAAAGTGGTTGCTGTACAATAATGTGGAATGAGAGATCGTGGGGCAAGCGGAATGAACCACCACCAACCACGCCAAGGGCCGGTCGTCAGCCAAAGAAGGTGATGTTGTGTATATGGTGGGATTGGAAGGGAGTCCTCTATTACGAGCTCCTTCCAGAAAACCAAAGATTAATTCCAACAAGTACTGCTCCCAGTTAGACCAACTGAAAGTGGCACTGGGTGAAAAGCATCCAGAATTAGTCAACAGAAAACGCATAATCTTCCATCAGGATAACACAAGACCGCACGTTTCTTTGATGACCAGGCAAAAACTGTTACAGCTTGGCTGGGAAGTTGTGATTCATCTGCTGTATTCACCAGACATTGCACCTTCAGATTTCCATTGATTTCGGTCTTTACCTCTCAGTGGAAAAAAATTTCAGTTCCCTGGAAGACTGTAAAAGGCACCTTAGAACAGTTCTTTGCTCAAGTTTTGGGCAAAGGTGGAATTATGGGAAAAAGTTTTGGGAAGGTGGAATTATGAAGTTGGCTGAAAAATGGCAGAAGGTAGTGGGACAAAAGGGTGAATACATTCAATAAAGTTCTTGGTGAAAATGAAAAATGTGTCTTACGTTTTTACTTAAAAACCAAAGGCACTTTTTGGCCAACCCAGTATTTCCTCTCTTAACGGGAAAACTGAGGCTGAAGGCTGTGGTTCTTATAAATCATTCTGCAAATTGGTAAGAGAACCAGCAGTAAAATTCCATTTTCTTAACATCTATGACTCTTTTCGCTAGACCAGTTACATTCAGATTAAGAAATGCAGCAAGCAGATTACCTCCGTAAATATTGCTTTCCTGTGACATCCTATTGTCTGATATCAAATCCGTTATTCCAGTTCGCTGAACCCCTTCAGATTTCCATTGTGTCATCCAAGGTGGCAGGTATCCATGCAGCTCACCTTTCTAGTCTTGCCACGTGTCTACATCTAATGCATTGATTTGTACAGACCTTTATATCGTACATACACTCCTACTCGTCTGGATCAGCTGGGTAATTTTTAAGAATTAGTTGATAGTAGGTTCTTGAAAAGCTGTTTATAGCTCAGAGTCAAAATGCTTTTATTCCATTACTCTGTACCTAAATTAGACAAGTAGTTGTCTTTACTTTCATTCTCTTCTTTCTGAATCCTTGTAAGGGAAAGGACCTCAATTGAGGTCTTAACTGAGGTATCTCAGTAAGATATTCTCAATAAGATTATTGAGAATTATTGTACCTCAGTAATTATTGTACCTCAATAAGATGTTCTGTGGGCAGGCAACCCAGCAGGCTTCTGGTTTATTTTTAACTTTTTTTCAGTGGACACAATTTAAACACAAAAGTAGAGACATCGGTCTCTGCCCATCACTCAGCTTCCACACTTATCGTATTGGCAAGCTCTTCGATCTTCACAAATACTATAAAAGCTTATTGTTTCCGGGAAACCATCTACTGCATTTGTGTAAAAGTGCATCCTGGACGAAAAGTTGGCTCAACATCTTTAGTCATTGGGGAATTGCAAGTTAAAGTCACATTGAGGTGCTACTGTACATGCACTAGAGGGACTCAAAGAGACTGACAGTAGCAAGTGCTGTTGAGGATATGGAGCAGTTGGAATGTCCATACTTTGCTGGAGGAAGTGTAAGGCGGTATGGTCACTTTTGAAAAAGAGTTTGGAAGTTTCTTGTAAAGTTAAATATATACTTGCCGTAGGTTTTTTTAGCCAAGAGAAAAGAAAACAGGTCCACACTAAGATTTGTATGTGAATGTTATGGCAGTTTTATTCATGAGCGCTGAAAACTGCAAACAGCCCAAATGTCCATCAGTAGGAGCCTAGGTAAACAAAGCACACAGCAACAGGGATGAATGTCAGAAAATACTTTGATCACTGAAAGTAGCCATACAAAACAACGAATATATACTGTATAATTCCATTTATGTGAAACTCGAGGAAAGACTCATTCAGTCCACAGTGAGGGAAAACAAATCCGTGGTGTCTTAGAGCTGGGAGTGAGGCTTGTTTGGAAAAGGACACTAAAGAACTTCGGTTGGGGGTGGTGATTACACTGCCCTATATATTTGTCAAAACAAACTGTACCCTTAAAACCACGTGCGTTTTGTTGTGTAAATTGTATCTCCTTACGGTTTGTCCCAGGCAAAGATTGTCCAAGTCAACAGACCTCAGCAGCGGTTACTATTTCTAGCAACCCCCCCCCCCAACCCTACCCTTTTTGGGGTGTTTGGATGGCAGGTGATTAGGCATCTGTAAGCAAGCAGGGAGTAATTTTTGAGGTCCCACTCTTCTTTAGTGCTTTTGGAGCCGTGGAGAGGGCGCGATAAAGTCAAAAGGAACAGTTTTGTCATTGCTTCCCTCCACCACAGGCTGTTTACTCTTTGGAACATGCACTCAGCCTTGGCTCTTGTACCCTTATTCCTTATTCCAGAGTCTGAAATCTTTTCCCTTTCCCTCCACAGAATGCCAGAAAAATACGTTGTGTGTTTTTAGAGGACACTTGTCTAACTAACTGGAATCTTATTCCACCTGGAATTTTCACACCTCGCCACAAAATGTTTGATGATGAAGTATGTCTTTAGAACACAAAAGTTTTCTGTTAATAGACGCATTAGATAAGTGATTACATTCTGAGAAAATGTACTCCTTATGATATCCAGAGCTCTCACTTGCTTAGCTATCACCCAGCTTTTGTTAGTGGTTATGCTGTGTGGAATATAATGCTGATTGTGATAATATGTAAATGATTCATCACTTCGAATGACTGTTTTGTTCCTTCTCCAGCTGGACTGTAAGGGTTTTCTTTGAGTATAGTGCTTAGGAATGTAAAATAGTCCAAGGAACATTGGATCCTAAAAACTTCTAGACTTTTTGGGATCAAGGAAGGGTGGGGGCTTGTCAAAAGAACTCAGCCTGAAGGAAGAGCTCCTAATGGCCAAAGCTGGAACAATTTAAGCAACAAAATAACAGTAGAATTGGATTTTAACCCATAGGATAAGATAAATAGCCATGAATTCATACTGATAAAAATAATTGAATAAATGAATGAATTTGAAGAGACAGCTCTTACTTAAAGAAGAATTCCAGTTAATAAATGTGGAAGACCAAATCACCATGGGGCCAAAACAAAACAGTGGCAGTATTTGCACAGTCCATGTTTGAATGCTGAAGTTAGTGGATGAAAGTTTGAGAAGAAACAGCATTTTGGTATATAGAGTCTCAAGGTAACTCTTTTAAAGTCTTTTATTTAATAGATAATAACTTTAAAGTGGAGAAACCTGACAGACACTAACTTAGTCACCTGGTCATGGTTAACATCGGGGATAAGACATGGAAACATCCGGAACCCTTTACTGTGATGCAGTCAGGAGAACGCACGTGTTTGCTTTGGAATCGTCAGAATGTATAACCTCATTCTGGTCATGAAATAAACCCAAGTTGAGGGACATTTCTCCAGAACAACTGACTAGTACTCATCAGAAGTGTCCAGGCCGTCAAAGACAAGCTGAGGAGCTGTCAGAGATAGGAGGAGACTAAACGCGAGGAAAGACCAACTGCAACGTGGATGCCTAGATGGGAGGCTGACGGAGACAAGGACTTTGGTGGGGAAACTAGTGCGTTTAGTTTAGTTAAGAGTATTGTATCAGTGTTAACTTTTCTGGTTTTGATAATTAGCCTTTGTTTATATAAGATGTTAACATTAGGAGAAGCTGAGTGAGGGGTATGTGGGAAGAACTCTGTGCCGTTTTGCAACTCTAGCTTAAGATGAAACATTTAAAATTTTGTTTTAGACTTTAAAAAAAAAAACCTTGCAAAATCTCTATTGTACTTCTGCAAATTAGTGAATCAGATGTTCAGCAGATCTTTGATGACAGTGCACTTGCAGCAATGTAGTTTAAGAAGAAAAAAATCCCTTTCAGACAAAGACATTTCAGAGTCATTTTTGGCACACACAGGCCTTACCTTGTTGGAAACTTACTACAAGGCATGCAAATTCGCTTACTTTGATGCCAAAGGGAGATGCTTCAGAGTGGAATACCAACTTGAAAAAAAGTGCCTGTAACAGAATGATGCAGATACGTGTGTGTATGCAGTATACCATCGTCCCAGTTTAAGTATCCCTTTTTATAAGCTAAGGATTTGGATAGATCTGTGTAACTGGAGAGCTTGCTGGTAGTGTGAGAATCCCACTTGATTCCACAGTACTTACTCTGGTGATAATGTGGTTTCTCTAAGGTTAAGTAAGCAGACTTATTAATTATGTCATGCTCTGTGAAGTCAGTTGTTACTACCCATAGATCTTTTTTACTTTGGTAGAGAAACAGAAGATCAAGAGCATTCCTGAAGGACTTAGGCTTGACTTCCTAAGCATTTTGTCCTAATTCCCTAGCCCTAGATATTTAAAAATACAGGCACTGCAGTACAGAATGTCAGAGTCTCTGCCTTTTTCATACCTGTATGGTTGTGAGTGCAGGTGGGATATGTTGAAGTAGTTGAGGTATCTGAGGTTAGAGGAAAGGCGGAGGGGTTGGGGGCACGCGCGTGAGCTAGTGAAGGAATGGAAGAGAAACACGTGGTTTGGAAGGGCACCTCCTGACTGGCAGATTCAGAGACCTCTTTTCAAGTTTGCATTTGCTGCAGTTTTCAGTATTACTGACTCCTTCATGAAAACTTTCTCCGGCTCTCTTTCTAGTATTTTCCTTTGTTTTCCTCACTTTCACTGGCTCCAGTCGGATTCCCTTTCTTCTCAAGGTTCTTTGGGTTGGGCCATGTGGCTTAGTGGAAGGAGCATAAACTTAGTGTAAACTGCTCTAGCCTATTGGCTCTTGGACCTTTGAGTTTCGATTCCACCAAAAACGTCAAAAACTTGTGAGAATTATGAGGTGATACATGTAAACACTCAACACAGTGCCGCCTCATAGGAAGCATTTCATCATCTGTTAATTTTCTTCTTCACCTCTTACAAACTGGGAGCTGTCCTATCTCTGGGATAGATAGTTATTATATTCATTGAGAACCTCTCATGTGTGAGGTTTTTTGCTTGGTCTTGGCAGTATAAAAGAAGAGTTATACAAAGTCCCCCAGTTCTGAGGCCCAGAGAAACTGTTCAGTATTAGAATACAGCCTAATGTTACATGCTGATAACAGCATCTGCTCTCTGCACCACATTGTTTAGACCGTACTGTCAGGGAAACAAGTAATTATTTTGAAGCAAGTTTGGAGAGTATAGCATAAAATGTAAAAGGTGGAGACTCCCTCAGAGATGTATATAATCTTGTGGAAAGAGACAGATAAATAGGGTAATATTATAATGTAGAACATTAAATGGTAGAGGTATGTCACGGTGGTTTGGGAACCCTGAAAATCTGACCACCAACTATTATTTGCCAGGAGAAATTGGGAAAGCAGTGGCATATGAGCTGGGTCTTAAAGTAGGTATGAGCATAGCAGATGAAGTATGAGAACTGACATTTCAGAAGCTAAGGGGTCAGCAGATAGGCAAATACAGCCATTGGTTTTGATATCCCCGGAGATCCTGGAACTAGTCCCCCTCGGATACCGAAGGACAACTACTGTATTGATGGCATACCTCAAAATATTCTCGTATTTATTTAAGTTTCTATTCCTATCCAAAAAAATTCTAATTATTTTCTGGAATCCTGAGAAATCTTTCATCCATGAGTAGCAAATATGACCAACATTTAATTCAAAGATTTACTGTATTGTTGAAATTGGTATATGAATTCCCATCTTCAAGCTGTGCCACACTGTTCCCCTGTCCCAGCACAACAAAGTCATGTATACTGAGTTGAAGGAATTCTCCAAGCCAGTGCTCATGTCTCTAGCCAGTAGCTACTGGTGGTTTCAGAGTCATCACCTTCATTTACATCTAATTTTTCAACCATTTGAAGTAAATAAAATACCCTAAAATTTTCCTTCCCTTGCTTCAAATAAAGACTATGATTAACCTGAAATGCCCGAAGTATAAGATGACATTGTCAGAGTCGTAATTGTGTAGAGACCCTTAGATAGTCAGTTTTCCATCAAGCATCTGTTTGGTGATTGAACAGACTGGTCTTATGGTATTATACACAGAAGTTGCTTTACATTTTCTTGGGTTTTTCCCCCTAGAAAAGGCTCTGCATATTAAAATAATGTTACATAAGATCTTGAGAGAATGATATGTTCCTGACCAAATGTGTGATGCTTAGCTATGTAGAATTACCAAAGACATCATGTTTAATCATTGTAACTGATCTATCTTACGATGGGTATATCTCCGTGCTGCTACGCAGTATACAACTTTAATAAAACTTGCAAAATGTTTGGGAGGAGTGATCATACAACTTTATTTAAAAAAACAACAGCAGGGCTTCCCTGGTGGCGCAGTGGTTGAGAGTCCGCCTGCCGATGCAGGGGACACGGGTTCGTGCCCCAGTCCAGGAAGATCCCACATGCCGCGGAGCGGCTGGGCCCGTGAGCCATGGCCGCTGAGCCTGCGCATCCGGAGCCTGTGCTCCGCACCGGGAGAGGCCGCAACAGTGAGAGGCCTGCGTACCGCAAAAAATAAAATAAAATAAAATAAATAAAAAACAACAACAACACAGTATCAGCATATTGAAAGCTCTCAGGATTCTTCTTTCCAAATCCTCCCCTCTTATGACCCCAACCAGTTAGAATGATGAATATATTATATATGTTTTTGGTAGATATCTTCGGATAAAATTCTGATGGGTCAAGTGCTATTTTTTGCTGGGCTGCCTTCCCACGTTTGTAAATGTTTCTACTCCTTTATATTATATTCTTCTGTAGACCAGTGTTTCTCACCCGGGACTGATTTTGCCACCCAGGGAATATTTGGCAGTGTCTGTCAGACCTTGGGGATGGGGGCGCCCCTGGCATCTGGTGGGTAGAGGCCAGGGATGCTGCTAAACATCCCACACTGCATTAAGCACAGCCCCACAGCAAAGAATTACGAGTTCTAACATGCCACCAGCGCTGTGGTTGAGAGACCATGCAGTAGACATCCTTCCAAAGTGATGATAGGCTTTTAGAAAGTTTTGACTACCAGCGATTTAGGAAACCCATTATAATTTGACCGTGAACTAGCCTGTTTGTTACAACTCTTATTTTCTAGTACATGTTTTTGTTTTGTTTTAAGGATTAGGTTTGAGGGAATCCTTAAGATTACCTTAATTTAGTCCAACCCTCTAATTTTACAGGTGGGAAAACCAAGACCTGAAGAGGGCAACTGGTTTGTTAGATCTTGGATTTCTTTAAATTATCTAAATAGTGGGGGTTTTTGGGGGGGGGGTGTTCCCTCTGAAGAATCACAGATTCTTCTGTGTGCTTTGTAGGTGCCCAGTTTTGTGACATGAACTGTAATTTCAAAATGGCTACGTGCATTTTAAATGGGATCTCTGACAGCTATAAAGTAATTTTCAGAGCAGATTGGATTGCTTTAGTATAGTTTCTTGGAGAAAGACTTGATACATCGTCAAGTTTATTTGCATCTGAAGATATATGGTTTGCAAAGAGATTTATAGTGTCGTGTGATCCTTCTTAAAATCATTTGCATGATTTATAAGGTAATTTTGTGTATCTTCTGGGGAGATTGGGAGAGGTCATATCAAAGTCACTAAACCAGCAGTGTAGTTTGTAGAATGTACTTAACGCAAACTTGCCTGTATGTTAAGAACAAATAACTCTATTTACTTGTTTTTATTAAATACTGAATACAAGTATCTGAGCTGAAGCAGCCATAGAGATTGCTTACTTACTCTATTCTGATCTCTTTTATCAATGAGGAAACTGCAGTCTGGAGAGAGTATGTAATTCATCCCAGGTCATGGAGTTAGATTCTAAAATAAATACAGAAAGCAGAGGAGAGAGCTGAGGCACCTCAGCCTGCTAAGTCCTATGATCCAACTTGTGTGACAGGGAGCAGCCCAGAAAACACAAAGGACCCTCAACAGAGATCTTGGCCGTTGAAATCTAAAGCGTCATATTTTATCAGCTTCTTGGAAAAGAAGCATACACCCGTACTCAGAGTGCAGAGCGCCTGCCTTGGCATAGAGTAGACACCAGGAAAAGTCTGTTTGATGATTTTGGAAACATAAGCCCAAATGCCGGAGGTGAAACCAGGACAAGAGACAGCACGAGGAATGTTACATCTCTCTCTGCTCCTTTACTCAGATGGGCTTTCGGAAGTAGGGATGCTGGCCTAGAGAGTTGGGATTTGGTAACCTACATGGACTTTTCCTCCTCGAGGAGGCGGCTGAGGGGAGGTGTGTCTCCACCACTTCTGTAGTCACAGGAGTCGCAGCTACTGTAATTCTCACGCTGCCTCAAGCGTGGCAGCGATCCTAACACTGCTCAGAAGAAATCCTCAGCCAGCAAAACACCTTTCCAGTCTTAACACCAAAGTCTTTTACTGTAGAATAAAATTTGTATTGAAAATTTGGAATGGCAGGTATCGGAAAGAAACGCAGTTAGCCATCTACAAAGAAGGTCCATTTTGAAAACAATTTAGGAAACATTTTTCTTCACATGATGTCAACTAGTCCATTCTTTGTCAGTGGATTTACTTTGGGAGAAATGCTGTGAGAGATCTAAAGGGCATATTTATTATGGGACATTTACTTTAAGTATTTGAATGACCACAATGAAATTCTGTTATTTTAGGCACCGCAGGGGAGAGGAAATGGAAGGAAGCCAGATTTATAGTCTGTGGTTGAAATACTTTTAAGCCTTGTTCTTGAAAGTTGTGCTTGTGTTTAGGAAGTTGAAAATTTTTTCTTTTTCTTTGAAATGTTTTCTTAAGCTGCGTTTGGAGGTGATGCTGCTTTTCATGGCGGTGGGGTTTTTTTGTTGTTTTTTGTTTGTTTGTTTTTTTGCAGTTTTGCTGAGCAAGAATTTAAGCTTGAGTGGTTTTAGAAGTTGTCTTCTGAAGAAAACCTCTTCTTTCTTTACCTGTGATGAAGCAGCAGACTTGCACAGTAAAATATTTGTCATGGTCCTAGGGTAGCAGCTCTGAAGCTTTTTGGTCAGAGGATCTCTTGCACTGTTTAAAATGATTATGGACCCCAAGTAGCTTTTGCACATGTTGGCTATACCTGTAGATACTTTCCACATCAGAAATTAAAACTGAGCAATGTTTAGAACACAGGAATATACAAACATACATTTCATTAGCTCTCAGAGCAGTGATGTCACGTGTCATTTAGTCTTTGGAAAATGAAAAGGCAAGTATTACTGTGGAGGTCATTATTATAGAAATAGTTTTCGCCTTGTAGACCCTCCTCAAAGGTTCTTGAATACCCCCAGGAGTCTCTGGACCACACTTTGAGAACCAACCTGGACTAGGCTCTCTCTCCATTGCTGCCAGCTTCGTTTATAAAATGAGGGTTTTGTTTTCAAGAGCCTCAACCACTTGTAGCTCCTTTTACTTTCTGAACATATGTTCCAGAGTTGCAGAAAAGTTACAGTGCCGACAGTCACTGGTGCTCAAGTACTTTTTAAGTAAGTGTGTTTTCAGAGCATAAGAGACATTTGAATCCAAGGATAATTTTGAATCTGTAGTAGAACATTTCAGATTCTGCTGTTAAGGATGCTTGTGTTAGTTCTCTTGGAGCCAGTTGTTTCTAACAAAGTTGTATCTGGTGAGTTTGTGCAATACCACGTATAGTATTGTAAAATTGAAGTCCGGTAGCCTCCCCTAAAGGCATTCTCTTTTTTTTTTTTTTTTTTTTTTTTTTTTTTTTCGGGCCTCTCCCTTTTGTGGCCTCTCCCGTTGCGGAGCACAGGCTCCGGACGCGCAGGCCCAGCGGCCATGGCTCACGGG
>NW_006772616.1:3428078-3438190 GCF_000442215.2 Lipotes vexillifer | reverse complement strand
GGTCACGATCCCGTGTCCCCTGCATCGGCAGGCGGACTCTCAACCACCGCGCCACCAGGGAAGCCCAAGGCATTCTCTTTTAAAAGGAATATCTGCAAAACCAAAATTCTGTCTGAAGTAATGCAGAAAAACTGACAGCTAAGTCAGTGAGGATCCTTAGTGCTGCCTCTGCTACCAGACAGCATGATTAACTTAGGACACTAAGCTACGTGAGGGATTTCTGTCTCTAGAACCATTTCCATAGGGCAGAGCTTAGCAGCTTCTTTTATTTGTAAATATTTCCATTGGCCTCCCTGTGTCTGTGGAAGGGTAGTAGATGCATCTACAGCTGGAAGAGTTAGTGCTTTGAAACGTAGATATTACTTTTAAGGGGAATTATTTTGTGGAATATCTGCATGTTCTGTGTACATGTACTATGACAAGCTAAGAGAACTTTACCTCCTTTAATCTTGATTTCAGCCCTGTTATATTAGGTGTGGTCCCATTTCCATTTTGAGTAACTTACCCAAGCTCAATAGCAGAGTCTGGATAAAGTCCAAAGGCTGTCCTAACTCCAAAGTCCGTACTCTCCCTATTTACCTGTGAAGGTGAGGATGGAGAGGTAAGTGGAATAAAGGGGATGGCTTGACAGTTTTTTCTTTTCTTTTTTTTAATTTGATAGTTGGAGTCCGAATTAAGGGGGAAATTTTAGTTTTCTGGTACAAGGCAGAGTGGTTCTCCTGAGTCAAGGATGTATATTGGCAGCAAAGAGTAACCTAGAAGATGAACTCAGACCCCTTCGGGCCACCCAGTGGCTCATTCTAGAAGATTTGAGAAATTTCATGAAAACAGGTGTTTACATGAGAGGCCAAAGAACTATTTAGGAGAGAAAAGAACAGCAAGAAGAGATACTATTTGGGGAGCAGAGAGAATTTAATAATGCCACGCAGTGTATGATTGTAGCAGTGAAGGTCACAAGGTCATAGAAGTTTCGTATTACCCTGGTGTAGCGTGGCCTGACTCTGTGGCAACAGCAGCTCTGGGGAAGGAAGGCCATGAGTATTCATCTTTCCAAAGCAAAGCCAGCTAGGTCTGAGTAATGTTGAACTGAGCCTAAATCAGCAAGTTGAAAGAGCATCCTGGTCCCTGGGACTGACAACTAGTACAAGGTCTTATGTTTCCTGCGTCAGGGAAGAATTTGACTGGAGCTCTTTTTGGGGTTTCATCCCATAACTGAATAGATGAATATTTGTCCATTGGTCTCTTAAGATCATCAGCCCTTTAAAATAGTGGCAAAGTAAGTGCTAACCTAGAAACTCCCTGGGAACTTATTTACGAAACTAGATTATCTGCCATATTTCCTCATCTGTTATTCTTCACTGGGCTGGATTGACTCACCTGGGTGATTCTTAGTAATAACTGTACTATAACAGTGAATCAAGTATGAAAAGGTACAGAAATTTTCATGAGATTAAAACCCTTTGTTACAAAACTCTCAGCCTAGCATGGTACACCTGAAAGACTACCAGACTAATCGTCTCTGGTGTAGTTGTAAATCCTCTCTCTCTTTTTAAACTGAGAACACTAGTGGTTGTGTAACATACCTTTTAGAGTTGTTGAGGATAAAGTGAGTCAGTAGTTGCTAAAATATAAGTATAGGTGGAGGGGAAAGAGCCCCAAAGTAGCCAAATTACTTCAAATCTGTTCTATCTGTGCATGTCTAGAGTTTAAAAGAAGTCTTGTATCACCCTTTGAGATCTCATGGTCATTGATGTTGGAGCCAGAATCCTGACTTCTGTGTTCACATCATTTCTCCTCTGCTTTATCTTTGGTATGTAACTTACAATGGGTCAGCAGTGGGTGGGTAAAATGAACAGAAAGCGAGTTGCTCTCGTAGGGCCTCTTTTCTGTTGCGCTCACCGAAGCCAGGAGCCAGTAGTGTCTGGTTGGCAGTGTTGCTGGGACAGACCCTGAGTCTTAACGCTTACATGGCCTTGGAGCTAAATACAGGCATTAGCTGGCGTGAAAATGAATTCGCAGCTTCTTTTAACTTGGAATACATATTGTATGCAGACAGAGATCAGATTTATTTACCCTAATTATGGCTTTAACAGGTACTTCTGCAAAGAAAAAAAGTTGTGCAGTTTATAACGCATTTTACACATTTGCCCACCCGCTTCCCTGAGGTTGTATTTACTATTCCCATTTCATTTTCAAGATATTTTAGTCGGTAACGGCCGTGCAGAGTACTCTGCTGTGTTCCCAGCTGGTGTGTATTTGTGTGCGTGCGCGCGCGCGTGTATTGGGGGCTCAGTAATACAGAAGTTCAGTCATTGGTGGGGAGGTAAGATGCATCCTAGTTAGTCCAATGCGCATGTGTAGAATAACCTTTTGAGTGGAGGGATGGGGAAATGGGTCATGTAGAGAAGTCTCCTTTTAATTACAGAGCCTTGATGTGATCTCAAAGACTCGTGGGCTCCTGGTAGAGTGAGCTAAATGGACAGGCATTTTCAGAGTAGCTCAGTCCTGGAAATTGCTAATTTTTCAACCAACAGATTGCCAAGGCAAGGAAGGGCTTGGTGGGGGAGGTAAAGGCGATGGCAGAACTCAAGGGCAGTGTCAGTTAACTTGGCAAAGATGTTTTGTAAGTTGCAGGGTACTTTTTTTTTTTTATTTTTTAATGGATAAGTTGATTGTCTGATTTCAGAGCCCTTAGGGTATTTTAACTGAAAATGGAGTTCCATAAGTGGACAAACACACAAATGTTAGTTTAGGAAGAGCTGGACATAATCAAGGGAAGAAAAAAAAGATTTGTTATTGCTCTTTGTTGCCTGAACTATGAGAAGATGGCTTTGTCGTGTGTCTCTTTGTGGGAGCTGAGATACAGAAAAGCACGTGAGAAATGATCACAGATCTCAGGTTCCCCTGAGCACACAGTGGAGAAGGAAAGTGTTGTATGGGGGAAACATATGGTTTGCCCATGTTCCCCCAGAGCAGTCCAGGAAGATAGCTTGTTTTTTGCTCTCATTTGTGTTCGTGTGTGCTCGAACACTGACAGTTTTCTTTTTCAAAAATTAAGGATGTCCCTAGATAAAGATTTGCTTCACTTTGTGGAATCAGCTCCTCTCTGAAATATTAGCTGTTCAAATGCAAATAAATAGACAAGATTTCCTGATGATGTCTATTACTGAAATGTCACAGCAGATTTTCCTTTGTAAACTCTATTGGAAAAGCAACAATAAAGGTATGAAACAATTTTCAGAAGCCTAAAAATTTTTTATTAAAAAAATACAGTTTTGGAGAAGATAGGAAAAAACTTTTGTTGGCAAACGTACTTATAAAGAAAACCAGGCCCCATGTTATATGCTGTATAGTATTTCTGGTCAAATAGGGCTTTTTGTTTGTCTGTTTTTGTTGGTGGTGATTAATGGGCTTTGAGGTGTAGTCACCAGAAGCAATAAGCCATGTTCTTTGATCTAATGTTTTCCCCTGTATTGGGAAAGCTGTTAATTGCTAGTTTAATATTTGTTAGTTGGGAACCTTAGGTAATTTTGGAGAACCCCAGAGTCTCAGCTCCATATTGAAGAATTGATGTCCTGCAATATGCTGGAAATTCTGCCCATTAAGCGAGCTATATACAGTGTGTTGTATGACACTTAAAAGACTGCATTGAACAGTGTAAATCTGTGGGGAGTAACTATTTCTCACTGATCAGCAGTGTTAAATATCATGATAAGGGTTCATTCCTTACAGGAAATGTTAAAAAGACATTGGAAAACATACTTTGCCATCTCCTCTCCCCGTGCCCTTTTATCTCCCTTTAAGGACAACCAAGTAGTCCTCTTCGTACCCCAGTGAAGATGGTGGGGCTAACGAGAGTGCTGGAATTCTTGGGCAGGTATCTGTTGAAACCGTAGCCTGAGTTGACCTGGGTCTTCCATCCCTAGTACCCTGTGCCCCCTCCCCGCCCCCCGACACACACACACACAGTGGGGAGACTCATTTGAAGTTACTTTCATAAGAGGAGTCTTTGGGAACTTCCCTGGTGGCGCAGTTGTTAAGAATTCACCTGCCAGTGCAGGCAGGGGTCACGGGTTCGATCCCTGGTCCGGGAAGATCCCACACACCACCGAGCAACTAAGCCCGTGCACCACAACTACTGAGCCTGCGCTCTAGAGCCCGTGAGCCACAAGTCCTGAGCCTGTGTGCCGCAACTACTGAAGCCCGCGCGCCTAGAGCCCGTGCTCCGCAACAAGATACACCACTGCAATGAGAAGCCCGCGCACTGCAACAGAGTAGCCCTTGCTCGCCGCAACTAGAGAAAGCCTGCGTGCAGCAACGAAGACCCAACGCAGCCATAAATAAATAAATAAAGAGGAGGCTTTGAAAAGTTCAGGTGGATCTGGGTTAAAAAATCGCAGTTTAGCCACTTACTGTGAACCTTAGACAAGGTTCTTGATCTTTCTGCTTTCAATCTCCTTAATTGGTAAAACAGAGACAATCAGCTGTGCTCTGGAGTATGCTGTGCTGACTCTGGACAGGCTCCGTAGTGTGCCTGTCCTATGTTGGCTGTGAGGTGGTCCTGGCCTGCTGCTCGACGGCAGTTCACAGCATCTAACCTGGAGAGCGCGGCCGGCTGGGGTGCGGCGTGCGTGGCTCTCCGTGGAGGTGGCACGTTTCCATCCTCATGCCGTCAGAGTGCTCCCTACTGGGAATAAGTAGGGGACGGACGGCCAGGAGCTGCCACAGCAGTTCTGGCAGGGTGGCACCTTTGGGGGGTCTCCCACCGATGACCCTGCTCATTTCTTCACCTTCTCCAAAGGTATGCATTGTGTTCAGCAGCAGTGCACCATTTCAAAATGAATTAGGTGCATTTCCCCACCTCACCCCGTTCCCTGATCCGAGAAGGACTGTGGGGTTTGTTGGGGGAACTAGTTTGAAAAAACCACTCTAATAATTAAAATAATAGATTCCCACCTGTTGGTGAGGGTTTTCTGTGGGGAAGGAGCAAGTGATGATGGAAGAATTACTAGGTTGTTATTTGAGGACATTGAGAACACAGACGTACTTGTGAAACAAAACAGGTGCTTTTAGCAGACATCCTGTATTTCTTGGTAATAATCTGATCCCAGTGAGCCTTGGGTCCTTTTCATTTGTGAAGTTTCAGTTTGGTTGCCCATTAGAGAGGAGGCACACTTCTTTCACTATTCTAGTCAGACATCATTTTCTTAGGAACAAGTGAGGACATCCACACGGTTGTGCACACGTGCTGCATTGGAGGAGTTGCAGTTTATGTTACCGTGTGTGTGTGTGTGTGTGTGTGTGTGTGTGTGTGTTTATACATACTGTCCTACAGATGCTGGATTGTGGTGCATGCACTGAAAAATTCTGAGGGTTTTGCTTGCCCTGCTCGTCCGCGGGAGGAGTACGAGACAGGCACCTGGCCTGTTGCCCACGCTTTGCCCATGGCCTCAGCGAGCCGCCTGTGAGGGGATAATCCATCTTGGATCAGCACGGCGTCTGGGTGGTTGAGAGCTGCTTGCAGGTGCATCAGGTGCCTGCCATTAGGGGCTGTTTGTGAGACGAGGGTGACTTCCTTTCCTCTCTGCTCTTCCCTAGCTCTGTTCTGCTGGTAGTGCCAGCTGCTCCCCCAGGCACCACTTCTGATGTCCATCGTTTAAGGATCTCTCCACTGATCTCTCATTCCCATATTCTGCCAATAATCCCCCAGTACCTAGCATCCCTCCCATCTCAGAAGAAAGTCTCTGTTCTTTTCCCAGTGCTTTGCTTTTTTTTTTTTAATTTTTATTTTATTTACTTTTTTAATACAGCAGGTTCTTATTAGTCATCAGTTTTTTACACATCAGTGTATACATGTCAATCCCAATCCCAGCGCTTTCTCTTTTTTTTTTTTTTTTTTTTTTTTTTTTTTTTTTTTTTGCGGTACGCGGGCCTCTCACCGTTGTGGCCTCTCCCGTTGCGGAGCACACGCACCGGACGCGCAGGCTCAGTGGCCATGGCTCACGGGCCCAGCCGCTCCGCGGCATGTGGGATCTTCCCGGACCGGGGCACGAACCCGCGTCCCCTGCATCGGCAGGTGGACTCTCAACCACTGTGCCACCAGGGAAGCCCCCAGCGCTTTTCTCAATTGTATGGTTTCTCTCCTTTGCCCCATGGCTAACCCCTCTCTTCTGCCTGCCTTCAGTCTTTCTCCGTCTTCAGTGTACAACATGATTTAAGCCTCCTGTTCCCAAGGAAATATCCTCAAACCCTGCTGACCCCTCTCTGCAGTGGCAGGGCTGTCCTTTACCTCAGCACCACAGTTCTCAAAAGGGTTCCTGTTGGCCACCTCTAGATTATTCCTCTGACATCCTGTAGTCCCTTCCTCTTTGCAGCCCTGATAGCGTGTGGCTTGCTCTCCTGAAAGTCGGTAGTTGACTTCTTGATCACCAAAGCTTGGGCCCTTTCGTCAGTTCTTATCCTACTTTGTCTTTCTCTGAAATTTTCGTTTATTCTTTATTCATCCAGTAGGTAATTTTATTGGGTACCTGGTACTGTGCTGAATGCCACAGAGAAGGCTGATTAAGACACGGTCATGCCATTCAGGAGTGTACATTTGATTGACAGTTACAGTGCGGCGTGCTGACTGACATCATAGAACTCTGCAGGACATCCTGGAGTGAGACAGGCCCCCCTAACTCAGACTGGGTAGGCCTGGTGATGGGGCCGGGGGTGGTTTCTCTGGGGCAAGCGTCTGGTGTGCCACGTGCCGTTGGTTCTTCTCACTGTTGCAGGTCGTCTTGGACTGATGTCCAGTTGTCTTCTCTTGTCAGACTTCCATGCAGTGAAGTACACATCCTGGCTTAATTGAAATTCTCCCTCGAGGTGTAGTTTTTCATAAAGTTTTATTTATTTAGTTAGTTTTCACTTGGCTGAGTTATTTCATTTTGACACCTGAGTATTGGTTAGTATATGACAGTTTGTTTAAACTCTGATTTAAACTGCTTGGTAGTCCCTGTAGACAGCTGGTCTGTTTGTGTTCCCTGTGAGTACTTGTGAAATAGTTTGTAGTGGTGATTATCTTCTCTGTAAGTATTAACAGATACACTTCCTCTTTGAAAGAGTAGAATGTGTTAGAATGGCTGCTGCTGCCTTTGTTAGAACCTGTGAAAAAAGAATGTTACCTTTCACCTTTCACTTGAGGGGCAGGGGTTTAGAGTATTAAGTACCTTCCTCCCTTTATCTCGGGGCACTTCACATCTTTGAATCCCTTGCTCAGTGGCATGTGAGGCTGCTCGTGGTCCAGCCTGAGGTGACCGTACCCGTTGTGGGCTTCATCGTATGCCGCTGTAACCAAGGCCTGTGTTTGCTGGAGACCGATAGGAAACTTGCTCTGGGATTGCTCCTTTGTTGGTGTGTTTCCTGCAAAGCCACACTGTTGTGGAACCAGCACTGAGACACTCAGAACAAACCCAGTGACTTCCCCTAGCAGGCTGGCCTCGATGAAGTCAAGGAGTAGGTGTCTGTCCCCTCTTTGTCCTATATCTCTTCTTAGCCGCATCACACCTCCTCCCAAGAGGTGCTTCAGTAACTGTGCTTAATTTAGGAGCTAGCGTGTCCTGTACCTAGCAACTCTTTTTGTTTTCTTGAAAAAAAAAAAACGGCAGAATTATTTAAGAAAGAAACTTCTGTTTTGTTTTGTTTTTTGGATTTTTTTCCATTTCCATTCTTCCACCACTGGCTCTCTCATTGATGAGGCAGACCTTGTCTGTCCAGTTATTTTTCTCTGGCCAGTGCCTCCATCGTTGGGAACAGAGGGGGATGTAGGGTCTGAAGGGGATCATTACATCATGGCAGGTGGTTGCTTCACCTCATTAATAACCCACTTAGATATGTGTTTTCTACCTTGTACTTGGAGAATTTATTATATTGTAAATGTCGACCTAGATGCTAACGTCTTTGAAAATTAATATTGTATAGAAATAGCGCCTAGGTTTTCCTTTCTCCCTTTGCCATTTGGGTCCGAACGGTCATGCACTGTGAGAAGCGTGTGGCACCGTTTAGAATTTGTAAACAATAGTGCTAAGAGCCAGTGTCAGTTGGAGACGGGTGCAGACATGATGGTTTATGGCACAATGAATGTATCACTTGTCGAAGATGTTTTTATAGTGACTTTGTCTTCACCCCCTTGGAAGCTCATATGAACCACAGTTACCTTTTATTGCTCGATACGTGTTGTCTGTGCCAGTCACAGAGCATTAGGGGAGCGGACCAAGTCGGAATAATTAGATTGAGGAGTGAGTGTCACACTTCTAATTTCATTCTCTTTTCAAGGGATTACCAGTGTCCATTTAATAAAATGAGATTAACCCTCTGCAGCAGAAGTACTTGAAAGCTGTCAGTCAGTATAATCTTGACAGCTCAAAAGAAGTGGTGTTCTCGGCACTCTTAGAAGCGGCGTCGTGTTTTATTGGCTGAAAGTCTTGACTGCACGGGGATGTGTGTGTTTGTGTGAGCGCACGTGTTTATGTCATTGAAGGTGGATTTGAAAGAGGAAAAGTTTTATGGACTTAACCATACTATCTGGAAATAATAAACACCATATAATTTACTCTGAGTTGCCGGAGACCAGTAATAAAATACCTAAAAATTATGAGACCAAAATTTTAAAATTAAAGAAACAGTTAAAAAGCAAATAATGAGACATCTTTTCTTGAATGTTTTAGAAAACCGCGGATCAACTCTCAGCTGGTGGCCCAGCAGGTGGCCCAACAGTACGCCACTCCCCCACCCCCTAAAAAGGAGAAGAAGGAGAAGGTCGAGAAGCAAGACAAAGAGAAACCCGAGAAAGACAAAGAAATCAGCCCTGGTGTTACCAAGAAGAACGCCAACAAAAAAACGAAGTAAGTTCTTGGGTAACTCAGTACAGTACTCTGTTATTTCGCAGGTGAATCAGAGATGTCTTTTAAACGCCTCTTTTTCTGTCTCCCCATTTAGACCAAAGTCCGATATTCTGAAAGATCCTCCTAGCGAAGCGAACAGTATACAGTCTGCAAATGCTACAACAAAGACCAGTGAAACGAATCACACCTCAAGGTATTTGAAACTAGAGTGAAATACCACGTCGCTGCCCTGATTCACCTGCTCATAATCAAGAGTCAGGGGTGGTTTTGTGCCCGTGGGTTGGTAGGCTAAGAAGGGGTGGGGTGAAGAGCTGGGCCGGGTGGGACTGTTAACTTTCAAAGTACATGCACATAGATATGAGCTGCTTTTATATCACTGAGTCCAAAACAGGAGAAAGATAAATTGATCGTAACTTTGCAGTGGTCCGAAGCTTTGCTAACTGATGGCGGTTTCGTTTCTTGCTGCGCTTAGTCAGCAGGTTTGGTGGTAAGCGCTGGTATCCGTGCTGGCGTTTTAGATTCATTGCCACAGGGACATGCAGTCTGTGTGTGTGGCGGGGTGATGTTGGGCCAGAAGTCCTTTGCATCCGTAGCCGATTTCATGGGTTCTTCCCCTGTGGTGTTGCTTTCAGGCCCCGGCTGAAAAACGTGGACAGGAGCACCGCACAGCAGTTGGCAGTAACTGTGGGCAACGTCACCGTCATTATCACAGACTTTAAGGAAAAGACTCGCTCCTCCTCGACCTCCTCATCCACAGTGACCTCCAGTGCAGGGTCAGAACAGCAGAACCAGAGCAGCTCGGGGTCGGAGAGCACAGACAAGGGTTCCTCCCGTTCCTCCACGCCAAAGGGCGACATGTCAGCAGTAAATGATGAATCTTTCTGAAATTGCACATGGAGTTGTGAAAACTATGAATCAGGGTATGAAATTCACATCCTCCACCTGCCCATGCCGCTTGCACCCCTGGAGAATCTTCTGTGGACATCGACCTCTTAGTGATGCTGCCAGGATAATTTCTGCTTGCCATGGGCATCTGGCCCCCAAGGAATTTCGCACCCTGACGATTACTCTTGACACTTTTATGTATTCCATTGTTTTATATGATTTTCCTAACAATCATTTATAATTGGATGTGCTCCTGAATCTACTTTTTATATAAAAAAAAAAAATCTGCTGTGCACAATTTTCCATGTACATTACAACTGGTTTTCGTTTTTGTTTTGTTGGGGG
>NW_006772616.1:3422932-3427982 GCF_000442215.2 Lipotes vexillifer | reverse complement strand
GGTGGGGGGGGGGGAGGGGGGTGGGAGGGGGAGGGAGCTTTTATTTATTGTGTTCACAGACTCCATCCTTTCAGCATATCCTTTTAAGTTTAGTTCTTTCTTCCAGTTATACTGTGTACTATCAGTTTTGATATAACTATATATATATAAATATAAAATTATATATAAAGGGTTATTTGAAACCAATCCATGGCAACGCTGGTGCTTGATACACTGTGAAGTGAATACAACATTGAACAGTTACAGATCTGGGACGGTCCCTTCTATGAAAGTGCTGAAATTAAGTTAAAATCAGTCTTATGTGAAGTATATTCCAACCCACGTGGGAACTTGACTTTCTCATCTGTCTAACGAGTACTGGACGATAGAAAAATATATATTTTTTAAACAATGTGATCTCAAATTAAAGACTGCTCCAGATAGCCTGCATTTGCGATGGAATAACTGACAAATCACAAGTGGTTTAGTTGGGAGGGCTTTGATCAGTCAAAAGTAACGAAACTAGCTCCAGAATGCCAAGTATTCGTGTAAATTACAGTTACATGTTAACATTGCTGTTCTTACATAAGCATTCATGAAAATATGGTATTCTGTAACTCGAATTCCATCCATTTTCCAGACCTCTACTCATGTCTGAGGTAAATTGATAAATTGTCTCTTAGTTTTAGGATTCAAACTGTGTAACCTGTATTTTTCGTCCATACAAGAAGCAAATCCCTGTCTCCACTTTGCATGTGGCATTTTGTTTAATGGAACTTTGTTTGCCTCACTTCCCCTCTTTTCCCTTACCCTACCCATTCAGTTGTGAGAATTCTTTTTCTTTCTTAAAATCTAGTCTTGTTGTTTTACTGAACAAAGGTTATCAACCAGTACATCCAGTCCCCACATGGAGCTTTTCAGTGTTGGGAGACTTGTCTCAATTCCCTGCTGTGGGAAGGAACTCAGTGGTGAATAAATGGTCGAAGTGCTGGCAGCCAGAGTTGCAGGGAAAGCTCCTACTTCCTGCGAGCCTGTGATCTTTTTCTTCCTCAACATAAAGATAGCTTGAGTAAAACTCTCTTTTAAAAAAGATTCTTTTCACTCTCTCTTTTTTAACACTGTCTTGCAAAAACAAACAAAAAAAGGGGGGGAAAAAAGACCGCTAATATGAATCCACCCCTCCTCATTTTAAAAATGTTCTGTTTTGCTTTGTTTAGATTTAGGGTCTGTCTTCTCTTTGACTCTTACATTCATATCTGCAGAGTTCATAGACCTGAGAGTCATTTCAAGCATGGGAACTTGATGTCACCTTCCTTTATTTGACGGTACTTCTGGGAGGGCAGCAGATTAGTAAATGGAACACCACATTTTGGTGTGAAAAACCTGGTTTGCTTAAGAATAGAAGTAACTTCTGTCTGTGGAGGCAACAAGTAAACAGAAAAATTAACAGCTTGATTTGAGTAGCCAACAGGAAGGCTCCTTTCACATTTACATTAAAACTATTCCTTAGTCACTAATGTACCATCATTTAAATTCTGTTCTCAAAGGTATAGATGATAAAGCAGTGCCATTTGTTGCTGTGGTCCTACACTCAAATGCATGGACAATGTTCCCCCTCTTTTTAAAATACTGCTTTTATCTGGGATGCAAGCTATACTTACCTTTTTAAATACGTTTTTAAAGTATTTATTAATGAACCAAAGGAAATCAGATGCTTTCTATAAGCATCAGGATATAGAATACATAGTGATTTGACTATGAATTTTAAATCCACATTTTAATATTAGTGGGGTATTGCAAAGACATTCCTTCTAAAGTTTTAATATTCCTTTTATTAAGGGTCTCAGGGAGGGTGAATTAGTCAGCCATATTTATTTTCCAGAGGTGTAAGGAATTGCTAAGTTTTTTAATTAACTTTTTAAAAAAATTTAAACGTCACCAAACTCATGTGGGTTGCACTGCTTTTGAAACCAGTAAGTGTTGGTTTGCACTTTGTTCAGAAACACTGTGTACTTTTTCAAAATTAGTTTCATGTAAAGTGATTGGACCCCGAGATTAGTGGGAAAAGCTGGTTCACCAGCTACTCAGAGGCTGCTAATTGATTCATTGCCAATGTCTTGGTTTTTCAGTTTTGCCTCCGTGACAAATTAAAGAATAAATTAAAGAATGGGGAGGGGTGAAGGAAGGGGGAGGATTGCTTTAGAACAGGTGAGAGGATGAAATGGCCATTTTGGTAGAAACTGCGGCACACGGTGGGACTGCTCTCAGCAATCAGATGTTCTTGGGCCCATCCTTTAGCTGCTGTTGTGTAATTCTGTTACAGTAGTGAGGTGGTAGGTACTTTAGGCTTTTAATTTCCGAAATTGATGACGTCCCTCAGGCATGTATTCTGGAAATGGAATTCCTGTAACTTTCTGCATTTGCAGTTTGCCCTACAATTAGTAGGCAGTGTGTAAAAACACTAGTGTAGATGATAAAGATACACATTACAAGAGGACCAGAAATACTCGGTATTCAGCGGCACAGTAAGCAGGTTATAAAAACAAACAAAAGCACAGTGTTACGCTTGCAAGTTTCCATTTGTTTTAATGCCACACGATCCTTCACACTCGTGCGTGTGTGCGCGCACAGAGCTTATGTGACCTGCTCTGCTTGAGTCATGCAGTTCAAAAAATAATAATAGTAATAATAAGGTAAAGACATCTTGATACCCACAAAAAATTTTAATCAAAATCTTTCAGTTTCAATCTGGATATTCAAAACATTGGCAGAAGCTTCTGTGAGTTTAGTTCCACTAAGATGTTTCACCTGCCTTATCAAGACCATTCTCAGTCTACTTTTTTAAGCTGCCGTATCTTAAATTATTGAAAATTTATTAATTGCTGAATATATAATAACCTTTGCTTGTATGTAACCGAAAATGGTTTAAGAGCCAACATTTAGAGTATGACAATGGAGCTGAACAGTTTTTAATGCGCAAGCAGTTCTGTTCTTGTGTATGACTTGTAACCTTAATTTACTGTGTAAAGATGGTTACATTATTTCCTTAGCTTTGTTTGTTGGAGACAAATAGAGAATGCTTGTTAAGTATGTCAAAACATAATCTTACCTTGTGAATTTTTGTTAATGTATTATACGAGCTATATTTTTCATTTGCCCAGAAAGACAGCTTGTATAACGCTTTTGGAAGTTCCTGCTCTGTAACGTCTTTAGAGCTGACAGTCTGTTAGGTTTGTTTTTTTTCTTCATGCTAAAGTGTCGGTGGTTTTGTGAACTGGTCAGAAATTCACAGGTCTTAAATGTTTGGGGGAAATTTATATTGGACACTGCTCTTTGTCTAGCAAATAAAAGATGTTAATATATTCCTGTTACTGGCATGTGCACGACTATGTTATTAGAAGCCACTTTATCGTTTTCCTGCTTTAAATAGAAATGTCTATTTATGAATTCTGCTTGTAGTTTTTTCACAAATAAAATAGTAAAATTTACATTGAAATCTTTATTTTTGTCTGTGTAGACTTTAGCCCGTAGGAAAACAGTGAACTTTTGTACTCAGATTCTTCACTTGTGTAATATTCCCCGTAGAACAGGAGGCCAAGAACTTGAGTTTATCACATGCTGAAGTTGATTTGGGTGTCTCAGTGCACGGCTCAGAGCTGCAGCAGAAAATATAATGGAACCAAAGAATGGCCGAACTTTGGAAGAAAGCGAGCTAATGTCTGTAAATGCATCCTTTGAGGTAGGTTGCAGTGATTTAAGGAAGGAAGTGGAGATGATGGGTAACGATAATTAATTCAGTGCATGACTGAAAACCCTCAGAAGACAACCCATTTCTGGCCAACTGCAGTTAGGTAAATTGTGACTCTGATGTAAAGGAAATGCAGTGTCAAACCTAAAAGCCCCACAAACAAAGCCGGCTTATTGCCCCGGGCTAGGGAGACTGCTGCTGAGACAGTCACTTCCAAAGAATGTGGAAGTCACTTAACAGCACTGGTAAGAGGAGTCATCTGTGATTACTGTTCTTTGGCCTGAGTCTGCCCTTGAACTAGCACGGAGAGGAAGAGAGTATAAATGGTGCAGGACTGTAATTGGAAAATGGGTTTGTCCTGGTAAAAGAAGACTTAGCAAACTTCATTCTTTTTTGTCTTTGCTCCTGGCTCCTCGGGAGTCTTGGAAAGGACAAGGGCAGCGAGAAGAGAGCTGTCAGGGAGGCCCTGCGTCTGTTTCATCCTTGACCTCCCAGCAGTTCTGAAGAGCTCCTCTGAAATTAAAATTTCATCATAGCAAGGAAAGCTTCAGAGCCATTGTTGTGTTAGGCTTAAACACTCTTGACCAAGGTCTTGTTTGTTAATCATCAAGAGAAGCCAGGTTCTAATCTGGCTGCCCTTAATGACGTTTGTCAGGAAAGGACAGTCTTCATCCCGGCAGCCTGGGCTCTGTAAGCACAGTGGAAACGAACCACTGAATACTGCAGGGAAGGCTCTGATTTTTCTAGAAAAGATCGTAGGCCATGTCTAGAGAGATTGAAGGGAGGGGGCTCAGGTCTGGGTAGACCCTAGAGTGAAAGTAGGCATCCAGCTGTTGTGTTCTGCCTGGCCAACCTGCCTTCTCTCCAGGCATTAAACCGCAAGGCTGGGGCGGAAGCCAAGCTGTAAGGCATCCAGTGCCCGGTTACACATCCACCGTGGTTCTGAAAAACAGCGAATAGGGCAGAGTGCGGAGACAAGGGCACAGGTGCGTTTGACCTGGACCACCCACCCTGTTCTCCCCACCTCGAGCTTGTGCCAGGCGTCACAGATCGATCACAGTACTGTTTTTCAGCTGAGTTCAGCCTCTGAAACCTCAACACAGCTCTCCAGGCGTCCTTACCCACAGCAATCGGGGAACCCTACAAGGCAGTTCTGAATCAACCGTTCAGTTGTGGAGCACTTGCTGGAGCCATAGGGATTCCAAGCAGAAAGCAGCTCAGAGGCTTGAAGGAGTCAGGAAAGAAGAGAACAAAATACACACCAACTCCTCTTTTTTTTTTTCTTTTTTTTTTTTTTTGCGGTACACGGGCCTCTCACTGGTG
>NW_006772616.1:3419725-3422878 GCF_000442215.2 Lipotes vexillifer | reverse complement strand
TTTTGCGGTACGCAGGCCTCTCACTGTTGTGGCCTCTCCCGTTGCGGAGCACAGGCTCCGGACGCGCAGGCTCAGCGGCCATGGCTCACGGGCCCAGCCGCTCCACGGCATGTGGGATCTTCCCAGACCGGGGCACGAACCCGTGTCCCCTGCATCGGCAGGCGGACTCTCAACCACTGCGCCACCAGGGAAGCCCCAACACCAACTCTTAACACAGTTCACAACGGGACCAGAGGAGGAGGCCAATGTTGAGCACTGTCGCTTGGAGTGCCAGACCAGCAGCCGGCCATGTAGGCTGGACCAGGACCTGCCCAGGCTGTCACACCAGTTCTGCCAACTCGGAGACTCTCAGATGACAGGGCAGAACACCAAACGGGTGTGACTCCCGGAAACAACAGGATACACCTTTGGAGCCAGAACTGGGTGAGACTCCCATCTCCACCTGACTGGGTGACCTTGGGCAAGTCAGCTTTCTCAGGCTCATTTCCCTCACCTCTGAAGCAAATTTCTCCTGCCCTGTTCTCTGCTCCAAGGGGCCATGGGCCAGTGGCCCAGTCGTTGCTTGTATTTTGCTATGTTTCTAATAATGGAGAGCAAAAGTTTTCCCGAACGTTCATTCTAATGCTTCATGATGTTAACACCAGGAATGAATGAGAAGGGTTTGTTTTGTTTTGTGATTGTCTTATCTTGTTTTAAAATATTTCCTTTATCTATCTGTCTGTCTTTCTCTCCATCTGCCACTTCCCACCATGGAGGCCACATTTGGAACCACAGTAGCTTTGCAAGGGGATCGCTCGTCTCGCCTTCAGGTACCAATTAGTTGCAGAGATAGGACCATTCAGAGCTGCAAACCGGAACTCCCCCCACAGAAGAGGGAAGGTTCTGGTGCTGTAATTGCAGATGGGGAAATCCTCCTGGAACATCTGCATGCCGGCATCGTGGCCTTGGCGGGGTGCCGGCTCCCCTCCCTGTGGGTTTGTCCACCGTCACTTAACCAGGGAGGATTTAACAGTCTGCTCCGGCTGTCAGCCGTGCTCTTGAATCCTCTCTCATCTTAGTCACACTCCTGCTTAAGTGAGTCATTCTTGACTCCCTGGACACCAGAAGCCTTTCTTCCTGACAGCAGGTGAGATGCTGGCAGCCTCTCGACGGGGACCATCCACTTCAGTGCCTGCGAAAATCCCCACCGCCCGGCGACCCAGACATCTGAAGATTTTGCTTAAGAGAGTCGGCCGCCACTGGAGGGAGGTGTGCCGGGCTGGCGGGCCCAGCGTGAGCCCCCGCTCCGCCTGAGCCGGGCCCCCCCTCGCCCCCCCTCTCCCGGGCACCGCTGCCTGGGAAAGGCTGTTGCTGCTGGAGGGAAGTGAGGGGCGGGGGCAGGCCGCTTGGCGCACAGGAGGAGCGAAATTCACAAGACCAATTCCGGAAGCCTGGGGGGTGGTGACGTACTACTTGAGCGTGAATTTTCACAGTAAAAGCAGGACCTCAAAGAAATTTCACATTTCTCCGTATACTCTGCTGCCTTGACGGGCGCTTCTGTTGAAAAGTTTGAGGAAGCCTGCTATTCTGCTCCCAACCGCACAGCGCGTAGCCTGAAGGGGGGAGGGAGAAGGCGGCAAATATATATTTGACAAGGGCATGGGCTCCGAGGCCCTGCTACGGGCGTTTTCTAGTGTCTGGCCGTCGGCAGATAGAGCCAGGGCCTTCTCTCACACATCCGCCTGAGTGCCTCTAAAAAGCCTGGCACTCAACCACGTGAAAGCCAGCCTGTAACTTCCCTCTGTTCTTAGCCGGTCTCTCCCGCTATGAAGCCACCCCCCGTCTCAAAGCCCAGCGTTGACTCTGCTGCTGTTTGGGGGTAAAGGACACAGTTCCAGGACAGCGGCTAGCCGATAACCTCCCCCCTTCCCCACTCCTCCCCACAAGGAAGGTTCTGGCTTCGCCTTACAGTTCTCCTGGAGAACAGGCTCTCCCACTCCAGGGCCACCAGTCCTGCTGGGAGCTTGCATCCCAAGAAGCCACAGGCCCTGTAGGAGGAGCGGGATGGTGGCCAGCCTCCCGCTGTCATGTTGAAAGACTTAACATTTTATTTCCTGAGTTTTGTTTCGATGGCTTGGCTTCTTTTCTCTTTATTTGTCAGATGTCAGCCCACCCTGGAAATGACGCGTCTGATCTGGCCTCCCTCTAAACCACTGCTGTGGACCGTACACAAACAGAACTGTCCTTACGTCTTGACAACCCTCACTCAGTGTCACAAAGGGCACAGCCAGCCTGAGCCCAGGCCTGTCTGATCAGAAGGGCCATAAGTGCATATGAGAACAATAACATCTCCCAGTTTTGCAGTAGAGACCCTTAATGTCCTTGAATGATGAGAGGGAGGCAAACATCCTTGAGCTTTGCCTGATTCCTCAAGCTTTCAGCTTGGAACTTGAATGTGATGGCTGCACTTCGGTCATCTCGGCCTATGAGGTCAGCTTAAGGATACAGTAAGGATAACAAGAGCTGAAAGAGAGCAGCCTGGATGCCCTGCCCAGCTCCTGACCTCTCACAGGTGAGACATAAACTTCTCTTTTATTTAAGCCATTCTGTATTAGTTAGGGTTCTCCAGAGTAAAAGAACCAATAGGAGATGTACAAGTTGACCCTTGAACAACACGGGAGGGTTAGGGATGCAGACCTCCTCCCCTTCCAGTAAAAAATCCAAGTATAACTCACAGTCGGTCCTCTGTATCTGTGGTTCTGCATCTGCAGTTTCAACCAACTGGAGGTTCAACCAATCGCAGATCGTGTAGTGTTGTTGTATCTATTTATTGAAAAAAATCCGCATATAAGTGCACCTGACTAGTTCAAACCGTGTTGTTCAAGGGTCAACTGTAGATAGATAGATAGATGACAGCTATGTATATCTCTATATATCTACCTATCTAGAGAGGTTTTTTTATAGAAATTGGCTCACATGGTTATGGAGACCAAGAAGTCCCACAGTCTGCCACCTGCCAGCTGGAGAAACAGAAAAACTGGTGACTTGATTCAGTCTGAGCCTAAAGGCCTGAGAATTCGGGGGCTGATGGTGTAAATCACCTCAGTCTTCCTTTTCTTGCTTTACTCCCTCATTTTGGCGGAGCTCATCCTCCAGTAGCTTCCTGAGAAAGAG
>NW_006772616.1:3410615-3419665 GCF_000442215.2 Lipotes vexillifer | reverse complement strand
GAGTGTATGTGTAGGAGGCATATTCTTTGAGTCCTTTCCAGACCAATGACATGTTTGTTCTTCCTTCACACCTGCCTGGCACAATCTCTGGGTTGGAAGTCATTTTCCTCCCTCACAGCTGGTGACGCTCATGAGAAGCCTAAAACCCTCTGGTTCCTGACCTGTGCGCAGGACCGATTTTTTCTCTCTAGACACTTAAAGGACTTTCCTGTGTCCCCACTGTGCTGATATTTCGTGGCTGTGCTCTTTGGTGTGGGTCTCTTTTCACCCCTCTCCCGAATGCCCAGTGGACCCTTTCAAACCCCAAATTCAAGTCATTCAGTGTTCAGAGATTTCCTTGAAATATTTTGCTTATGACTTCCCTTCATTTACTCTCCGTTTTCTTGCTAGAACCCCTGTTATTCAGATATTCAGAGAATCACCTCCTCTGATTCTCTTGCGATTTCTCTTTTGTGCTCTATCTTTTTATGTTCTTGTTTTTCTTAGAAAGAAACATCCTCATGCTTATGGGTTGAATTATGTCCCCACAAAAGATGTGGATGTCCTAACCCCGGTGTCTGTGAATGTGGCCTTGTCTGGCAATAGGGTCTTGGCAGAGGATTGGGTTAAAATGAGGTCAGTAGTATGGGCCATAATCCAATATGACTGGTGTCTTTATAAAAGGGGAAATTTGGACATAGAGACAGACATGCACATAGGGAGAATGCCACGTGGAAATGAAGGCAGAGAAGCCAAGAAATGCCAAAGGTTGCCAGCAAACCAGCAGAAGCGAGGAGAAAGGCAAGAAACAGACTCTCCCTTGACGCTCCTCAGAAAGACCCAACCCTCGCCAACGTCTTCGTTTTGGACCTCCAGCCGCCAGAACTCTGAGACAATACGTTTATGTTGCTTTAAGCCACCCAGTTTGTGGTACTTGATTACAGCGGCTCCCAGAGACTAATACACCTCATCTTTGCCTTCCAGTTCTTCTATTAAGCTCATTTCTTCTGTCATGTTCCTGATTTCCAAGAGCCTTTTGTTGTTGTGTTTTTTCTCTGTATATCTTCTGTCACATCCTCTTCTTATATCATGCCTGTAGTATATTCTCTCATCTCTCTGAGAAAAGTAATGATGATTTAAAGCTTTTTTTTCCCCCAGTAGTCTCTATCATTCAGGTCCTTGTTTTATGCCCCGTTAAAGGCTTTCCTCAGGTGTCTCCTATTGAAGAGGGGCGGGCTGAAAAGCTGAGACGCCAAGCCGAGAGCAGAGCTTGTTATCTGTTGAGGGATATGTGCTGGCGCTGTTTTTTGGGAAACGCTGAATGTAAATGTCTTCAGGTCTGCCCACCTCAGGAGTCTCAGACCCTTCCAAGTTCCTGTCTGGAAGTAAAGACCGGCCGGGAACAGTCTGGGGCCTCAGTCCCCATCAGGTAAAGCCACGCATCGTCTGCTTCACCTTCTTGGGGGAACAAACCTTCATTCTAGGGTGGAGTCAGGGAGGAGAGAGCACCCCTGCCTCCAGGAGTGAGAGGTGGGCCCAGCGAGCCCGCCTGGGAAACCATCCACTTCTTTAACAGCTTTAACCGGTTCTCCTTACTATAAAGTCAGCCGTGCCCTTCACCTCGACTTGTAGAATTACGTGAGGAACAAATTCCTGACCTTTGGAAAGATTTTGGTTGATCGGTGATTTTTGCAACTTGGCTTAAGATTTGGCTTCCTTGAGGCAGTGGCCACCTACCCATCTATCTCCCAGCTTAAAACCTTTTCTTATCGTTGTCTCCTCTCCATTCTCCCAGACGTGTGTTTGTTTGTTTTGTTTTTCGGGTTTTGGTTTTTGTTTTTTTTGCTGAAACAAAACAAAACAACAGCCAAACCAACAAAAAATCGCCCCCGCCCCCAAACCCTAACCAAAACCTCGACTCTAGTTTAGATGGTATGCCAAGAGGGAAAAAAATGATATGTGTGTACAGTTTTTTGGGAAACGCTGAATGTAAATGGAGATGGAGATCTTTATGCGAAAGCCTCAAGGTCTCTTTTTAAAGCTAACTTTTACCTTCGTGATGAAAACACTCAAGAAACTAGGAGAAGACAGTTTCCTCAACCCGATGAGTCTCAGTACTGGCCAGGCAGAGAGTCTAGGCGGTGGCTGGGATTTCCCCACCTGCTACAAGGAGATTTCCAGGCACGGCTGGAGAGAAGTGAAGCTGGGAAGGCTGCAAAGGGATCATGGTGCGCAGGGGAGCTCACTGGCACAGCTAATGGTGGGGAAGGGCTGAGCCTTGGTGCTGGGGGCCTACTCCCTACTGCCCCGTTCCAGTTCTCGCTAGGAAAAATGAGGCCTCTCCGGCTTCCTCGAGGCTGAGGAATGCCATGTGGTATGCATTACCCGCCAAGTAACAGGCCATTTACCTTCCCCAAGGCCGGGAGCAAACAGACCTAATTGATGTAGCCACTGGGATATTGTATGTCTCTCGCTGTGGTCCCAGAACTGGAGACCTTCCTTTTGCAACCAGGATAACATGTTGAAAACATGGTGGTCTTCATTCTCAATGGAAAAAGCAACAAAACCACATTTTAGACGGTTTGGGGGGGTTTGAAGTGGTTTCTGGTTAATCCCAGCTGCATCAGGCCATCTGAGAGGTTGGCTACAGCTGGGGGCTGCTAGAATGAGGAAACGATTTCACTAAGCTGGCCTGCGTCTGCGTTCCCAAATGTGGAGTTCAAGGATTCATCTTGGAGAAAATGAAACAGAAGCTTCCAACAAAGGGTTCTTGGAAGTCGGTTTGTAATTAACCTTTCTGTGTAACGTGAGATTTCTCAACTAAATGGAGGGGAGAAAAAATAGACTCAATTTTAATAATTAACAGATACTTGTAAACAAGTTCCAATGTGCTTTATAGAGTATTGATTACCGTATGCTGGGGGTACTGGTTGAGAGGCATGTCTCTGATCCAGTCTATCTCTTCCCTTTAATTTGGGTTTTCTCCTGTACTTGACAAACGGGTTGGGCCTGGCCTGGCTCTGTGTGGGAACGTCCGCACAGCTTCTTGAGCCTGGGGCCCTGGTTCCAGTGTCTGCCCTCATTTAATCTGTGACCTCGGGGACCTGTCTCCAAGCCATAATTGAACTCCCATTTGACCTCAGTTTCCCCCGGAGCCGATTCCCTGGGGACAGTGTGCTCTGGGGACCCAACAGGCTGTAGGAGTTGCCACCTGCACCCTCCTGGGCAGAATGCGGCCTCCGGACAAGTCTTCTTTGGCCTCCAGGAGTTGAAAAGTGTTGCTGCGTGTGGATGCCATTTGTGCTGTGTTAGCTTGCTAGGGCTGCCGTAATAAAGTACCCCAGACCGGGTGGATTAACAACAGAAATCTCACAGTTCCTCGGGGTTGCAAAACCAAGCTCAAGGTATTGACAGCGTTTCCTCCAAGGTCTGTGAGGGAAGGGCCTGTTCCCGGCCTGTCTCCTTGCCTTGCAGGTGGCCGTCTTCTCCCAGTGTCTCTTTGTATCATCTTCCCTCAATGTGTGTCAGTCCCTCTGTGTCCAAATTTCCCCTTTCTATAAAGACACCAGTCACACTGGGTTAGGACCACCCTAACAACTTTTTTTAACTTCATCATCTGCAAGGACTCTGTTTCCTAATAAGGTCACATTCTGAGGTCCTGGGGGTACAATTAAACACATGAATTTTGAGCGGACACAGCTCAACTCCTAAGGACGCCATGGTGCTTCATTTGCCGTGGCCCTGTCTGTCCACTGGTACCTCTTACTGGGTACCTCTCACTAAGTACATTCCCTCCTGGCTTCTGTACGCTTTTGGGTTTTGTGCCCCTGCCCTCATTTAGAAGTTCGTTCGTTCGTTCGTTCATTCATTCATTCATTCATGTGTTTAATTGAACATAACAGTGCTTACTTTGAAAGATTGCTCAGGGAATTCCTTGGCAGTCCATCGGTTAGGACTTGGCGCTTTCACAGCCAGGGCCTGGGCTCGATCCCTGGTCGGGGAGCTAAGATCCCACAAGCCATGTGACGTGACCAAAAAAAAAAAAAGATTCCTGAGAAAATGAAATAACATATTTACATTTTAGCTTCGTGTCTGACACATAGTAGGTACTCAACCGCATTGATTCATCCATGCACTTACCGATATTTATTAAGCAGCCCTAAGGCCACAAACGGGGCTGGACTGAGCCTGGAAAGCCAGGTAAGGTACCTGCCCCGATGAGCTTAGAGGAGGGCAGACTTGATCCAGTAGCCCCAGGAGAGGTGTGGGAACCAACACTGGTGAGTGTTCTGTTCAGCTGGGCGTCCCAGGGAACCCGGGGCTGGAGCAGAAAGAGAGGGGCAGGACGGCACAGGTGGGCGCACAGGGCAGGCCTGCAGAGCCTGTGGCCCACGGGAAGGCAGCTGAGCTTCCTCCTTGTGTCCCGGGTGATGCTCTTGGTAGTTCTCCAGCAGAGGTTGACAGAATCAACGTTGTGCTGAGGGGATCAGGTTGGACTGGGGCAAGAAGAGATTCCAGGAGAGGTCCTGGCAAGCTGCAGCAGGCGCCCCGAGGAGAGAGAGGGGAGCTGGGCCTGGAGGGACCACCCTCCAGGGAGAGGCGGTGGGCTTTGAGAGGTGAGGGGTAGAGTTGGCAGAACGTGGGGATGGGTGGGTGGGCGGGGGAGGGAGGAACCAAGGAGGGACTGGCTTGCAGAGCCGGTGGGGGCGGGGGGTGGCTTCCCTCTGAGAGAAGCAAGAGGGTCTGGTTGGTGGTGAGATGTTGCACTTCAGGCAGAGGAGTCTAGACTCAGTAAAGCATGAAGTTATTGTCAACCGTGTGCTCGCTCATTCCACAGCTATTTATGGAGTACTTGTCCAGGGCAAGAACAGTGCTGGTTGTCAGGGATACCACAGTAAACAATGCAGAGCCTTATCCAGTGGACGTTCTAATGCGGAGATAGACAACAAGCATGGGAGCGCAGAGATAATAAGGTCCTTCCAGACTGTGATAAGGAAATGCAGCCAGGAGAGGTGAGGGGCTACCTAAGATGGAGTGGACAGGAAAGGCCTCTCTGAAGAGGTGATATTTGAGCTGAAGCCTGCATGGTCAGAATGAGTCAGCTATGGAAGAATCTGGGGAAGTTCTTGGTGGGCACAGCATGTATAAAGGCCCGGAGGAGGGAGACGAAGCCTCAAAATGAGGTTGGAGTGAAAACCAGGGGCCAGGTTGCTCAGGGAATTACAGGCTAAAGGAAGGCACTCATAATTTCCCTGGGACTGTGGAAAGCCAAGAAGCCTTTAAGCAAGAGAGGGCCAAATTTAAGAAAGCCAAAGAGGAATTCTAGGGACCCTGCCCCTACGTTTCTCTTTTTGCTCAACTTGGTTTGAATTGTTTGTGTCACTTGCAAAACTGTCTTGATGAACACATCTGGTAAGAAAAATCTTTCTTGGGGGGCACGTGTCAGGATCTAAGAAACACAGAATGGCAGAGCTGGATGGAGCCACAGAGCTGAGCTGGGGTCGTCGAGTGCAGACAGCTCCCCTGGAGACTGAGGGGCGCCAAGACCCAGGCCTCTATTATCTGCAACAGGGGCTCTTTCATCGGCTTTTCATGTGGGGGTCTGCGTGCTCGTTCACTCGTGCTGTCCTTGCCTGAAAGAGTTTGGAAACCACTGAGCCAAGTGTGTGATGGGGGAACTTTTACAGATGGGGAAACTGAGGCTCGGGGAGATTAGTGAGAGTGCCTGAGCGACACAGCTGGGAAGAGGTCGTTCCAAGAATGGGAAGCAGGTATGCAGCCCCTTATTTCAGGGCTCTTTGCAGTAGAGAAGGCCGACTGCCGCAGAAGCCAGGGGTGGGGATTTTGCTCTGAGGGCACAAGGCTATAGCTTGGAGGATGCCCTTCCTGGATGTGGCCAGCCAGGGGCTTGGAGGAGCTGCAGCTTTGGCTACATCCCTCCCCAAAGAGGGCCAGGACCATACACCCAGGACCAGGCAGTGCAGCCTAAAATAGGGATTTGGGGCATAAGCTTCGGAATCAGGGCTGAGTTCAAGTTCTGGAACTGCCCCTGGCTTTCTGTGGGATGTGGGCACATGACTTAAAATCTCTGAGTCTCAGTTTCCTCATCTGGGATAAAATGTGCAGCAGCCCGGCAGGATGTGGTGAGAACAAAGTGAGCCTGCACACCGAGCATGTAATGTGGCGCCTGGCACCCAGCAAGCCCTGAATTAGCTCGTGCTCAGCTACCACCATTTCACCACCTTCATTCCAAGGCTCACACTGCAGGGCTGGGGACAGGAGGCCCCCAAAGGCAGAGCCTGAAGAGGGCTGGACCAAGGCTGGTCTGTCAATTGCATGAAAAATCCCACCTCACGGGAAATTTCCGTTGGAAAGGAAGCGTGGGAGTTCAGTGTTTTCCCACTGAAAGGAATTGTGACTTCTCCTGCTGTGGCTCTTTCTCATGGATCAGAGTTGCAGCAAATGCTGTCGCTGTTCTCAAGTATTTGTTTTATTTTTATTTGTGTGACGAACGATCAAAAGAAATAGACTGTGTGATTTCAAGGAACTAAAACAAAAAGAAAAACCTGCCTTGTCATGTTCTAGTTTCTTCTTCTGCCAGGTTTCAGGCACAGGGGGCTTCTTGTTACAGGCGCAGACATGCTTATTGCATGATGTTCCCAAGGCTCAGAGGAGCAGACTCAACATTCAAAAGCATCTTTACTCCTGTTGTAATTTAAAAATCAAGTAAATAGAAAGCTAACATTTACTGAGCTATTTCTATGCACCAGGAACTGTGTTTTATATATATATCCTCTTGATCAGCTCCCCTCCAAAGCTAAGGATTAGTCTTATTCCCATTTACAGATTAGACAGTTAAGGCTAAGAGAGGGCAAATGACTTGTCCAAGGTCATGCAGAGACCCTGGAGGGAGGGTAGGGCAGGGCAGCTGCAGGGCTCCAAAAAAGATGCTGAAACTCTTTCTGGCCTTTGTGCCAGTTGAAATATGATGTTGTGTTAAAATCTGGTGGCTGTGCCTTTCTGGGTTCCCAGGGCATCTTGGCAGAATACAGACTGGCTACAGCCCAGAGTACTAAGGCCCTGAAGAACTGTTTACTTCAAAGAATAGTGGTCTCCCTCAACATAAAACCTCCTAAACTTTCAAAGTGTGACAGTCAGATTTTACTATGATAATGCTGCATGACAAACAACTCCCTTCACATCTCAGGAGCTTACAGCAATAGCCACACGTGGATCTTGCTCTTGGGTCTGTGGCCTTCTGGGGTAGTTCTGCTTTAGGCTTTGGGTCTATGATCAGGTATGTTCCAGGTGTTTCTTTGTTCTGGAATAAGTGGTTACCCAGAGGATGTCTCATGGTAAATGGCAGAAGCACAGAAGACCAAGTGAAATGAAGCAGAGACATTTAAAACCTTTACTCGCACACACTCACTTACACTGTGCTGACCAAAGGCAGTCAAATGGCCACATACACCATCAATGTGGGGAGATGTACAATGCCCTGCTTCTACCAGTCCCATCTGCCATTCAAAGGTGACTGACACCGAGGCCATCTCGCCTTGCTGCAGCGGGCAAAGGCTTTGCCTCTTCTTTCTATGAGGATAAGGCTGGAGCTTTCCCAAAGGAAATTTACCAAAGACCGAAGGAGGAAACAGAGAGGCTATGGTGGATGTCTCTTGGTTCTACTTGCCAAGAATCCATTCTGCTAGTAAGTGGTTCTCGATTTCGCTTTGGTGAGTCACTTGCCTCATTCTCAGTCTCTGTGATTTGGGGGTAGGGATACTGTCCTCACCTGCCAGCTTCAGGGGTGGACACCTGATCCATTTCTGGCCAGTGGGAACACTGCATCCCCTTAACCAAATGATTGGTTCTGGGCTGGTCATGTGACCCAAGCTGGGTCAATGAAACTGATACTCAGGACTTGTGCTAGAACTATTAGAACAGAGTGTCATGTTTCCAGAGATTCCGTGTAGAGTAGAGGACTGAAGCCTTGGGTAGCCATCTTTGTGCCTCTGGTACTGTAAGGTGAAGCTAACACCGAGGAAAACAAGGCCAAAGGATGAGACAGAATTGCAAGAACATCGTTTGAGCATCTGGATCCAGCTGTGCCTGAAAGCCCTAAACTCTGTAATAAATTCTTTTGGGGAATGGAAGTGGGCTTAAGCCCTTTTGGATTGGACCATTGTCCCTTGCAATTGAAAACACCTTAACTAGTTCAGAACTAGAGCTAAATGTGGTAGAGTGAGATGGCTAAGACCAGCCTTGGGTTCAGATCCTAGCCTTGCCACTGAAAGCTGTGTGGCCTTGTTGAGCCTCAGCCTCCTTATCTGTAAAATGGGAATAGTAATACTCAGTTTGATGATGGTTGTGCTGCTAAACTATATAAAACAGGTTGTCTGGGTTTGTCAAGTGGTAGGTACTCAGTGAATGGTCGATGTTGTTAAAACCAGAGGATTCAGAAGTAGGCTTCCTGTCCTCCCTGGGCCAGCGTCCAGCCTTACGGTTTGTTTGTCCGCAGACCCCGCAAGTCACACGACAGCCCTTCCTGTCGCCTGTGGGAGGATGGGGTTGGCATGGGCTCTGAGCTCTGGCAGCTGCACCCTCTCTCCGAGAACCTCCCTGTCGCCCGTCCTCCCGGCCCGTCCTCCTGGCCCAGAGGGCTCAGCATCTTGGAAATTCTGCTGTCCCAGCCCCACAGACCCGCCCTGGCTCTGTGCCTAGGGGGAGGCCTCTCCCTCTCCAGAACCACAGGCTCTTAGAGATGGGGAACTAGGGAGCCTGGGAAGTCCTGCTTTGGTGGAGGGAAGATGGAGTCTCTCAAGGCTCTTCTAGAGCCAGGAAGCGCACACCCAGAATCCGGACCCTGTTCTCTGTCACCGCCCTGCCCCCACTCCCTCAGCTCCTTCCCTGAGAGGGAAGGTGTGGGACTTTGTCAGCACGTGCCCACGCAGGGGTCACTGACAATTTTAGGGCACATGCCAGTGAAGGTTTTTAATTTTAGCAGCTTTGTATTTATTGGGGGTAATGATCCCCACCTGCCCCTTCCACAGGAGAAAGCCAGTTCAACAGGAGAG
>NW_006772616.1:3389895-3410540 GCF_000442215.2 Lipotes vexillifer | reverse complement strand
GAGCGGTTCCTGTCGGCCTCGTCCCTGCTGTGTTTCCAGAGCCTTGAATACTACCCAAGACACAGTCATCGCTTCATGAATGTTTTGTTGACTGAATCAGGGAATAACAGGGTAGAGCGAATACATGGCCAGCGGTTCTGGTTCTCCCCACTCAGAGCTCAAGTTCTCTCTGGAAATCCATCTGAGTAGGACAACCTTAGGTCGGTTTGAAGATAAATATTAAGGGATGAGCGGCAGCGTGTGTGTGTGGAGGTGGAAACAGCGGTCAGGTGGAGACTGGCTGCCTGGAGTCAAGCAATGCCGGATGACTCAGACCCCATGTCCCTTCTAGCAAAATACTCTGTGATGCTTTGTGGGCTGAAGCCAGAAGTGGGCCCACCTCTCCCAGGTGTATTAGTTTCCTGTGGCTGTCTTAACCAATTAACCACAACCTGGCTGGCTTACAGCTCCCGAAATGTGTCTTCTCACAGTTCTGGGGGCTGGATATCTGAAATCAAGGTGTGGGCAGGGCCACACTCCCTTTGAAGGTTCAGGGGAGGATGCTTCCTCACCTCTTTCAGCTTCTGGCGGCTCCAGGGGCTCTGGGGCGTGTGGCCACGGCACTCCAATCCCGGCCTCTGTCCTCACATGGCTTTCTCCTCTGTGTGTGTGTTTTCCTCTCTGCTGTCTCTGAAAAGGATACTTGCCATGGGATTTAGGACCCACCCTGGTAATCTGGGGTGATCCCATCTTGAGATCCTTCCTTACGTCTGCAAACACCCTTTCCCCCGAGGTTCCGGAGGTTAGGACTTGGACTTATCTCTTTGGTGGCCACTGTCCAACCTATGACACCTGGGGTCTGGACCCTGTCGAGCACCAACCGCAGTCCTGCAGTGTCACCTTCTCCAGAGAAGCCCAGCTGTGTCCCAGAGCCTCTCAGGGGTGACAATCTTGGGGACATTTGGTAGGGTCTGAGTGAGGAGTAGCAGACTCCTTCCTGGGGCGGGGCTCCCCGGGGGCAGCCAGCATGGTCCCCTCTGCCCTGGCCAGTGGTTCTGAGGAAGGGGGAAGGGAGCTGGGCTGGGGGAGGATTTAGTCCCCGGGGCTTCACTGAGGGCACGGAGCTGTTCATCCGCCTCTCTGGAGTCGCCCCACCCCTCTGCAGACGTTTGTGAATATGGCTTTCTGAGTGCTCGTGGGAAGGAAGAAAGGATGGGAGCATCTGCGTGAGGAACGTGGCTCGGGAGTCCCACAGGCCTGGACGCTAACATGTCTGTGCTGCTGTCGCTCAGCAAACATTCGTAGATCACCTACTAGGTGCCCTCAGCAAACATTCGTAGATCACCTACTAGGTGCCAGGCAGTGGAGAGAGAACACCGAAGCACACGGAGGCCAGCCCTCGCGGGGCTGGCAGCCGGCCAAAACGAGAGTAAAAGGGAACCTATAGATAAAACGATGACGAACTTTTATCACTGCTAGCCAGGAAACAGACTGAGTGTGGAGATGGAGCGTAAGTAGAGGGGAGGCCTTTCAGAGGAAATGGAATTTGAACTAAGACTTAAAGCTGGGAAAAAGCATTCCAGACAAGGGAACAGCATGTGCAAACGTCCTGAGATTAGAAAGAGCCTGGCACATTAGATAAACAGAAAACTGTCCAGTAGGTTGGAATGTAACCTGTGGGGGTGAGAGGGGAGGAGGTTAGCGGGAGACAAATCCTGCTGGGCCTGTGGGAGGAAATTTGGATTTTATTCAAAAGATTTTAAACAGGTTGTGTCGTGACGAGTGAGCTTTCTGAAGGATCCCTCTGGGGAACGGACAGAGAATAGATAACAGGGCAGGGGTTGGTAACCTTTCTCTGTAAAGGTCCAGAGAGTAAATATTTTGGGCTTTGGGGGTCATCAAATCTCTGTCGTGACTTATCGGCTCTGCTGTCGTATAGCACAAAAGCAGCCGGAAGCAACTTGTAAGCAACCAGGTGTGGCTGTGTTCCAATAAAACTTGATAGAAACAGGCAGCGGGGCTTCCCGGGTGGTGCAGTGGTTAAGAATCCGCCTGCCAATGCAGGGGACATGGGTTCGAGCCCTGGTCTGGGAAGATCCCACATGTCACGGGCCAACTAAACCCGTGCACCACGACTACTGAGCCCGGCGCTCTGGAGCCCACGAGCCACAACTACTGAAGCCCATGCGCCTAGAGCCCGTGCTCCGCAACAAGAAAAGCCACTGCAATGAGGAGCCTGTGCAACACAACGAAGAGTAGCCCCCGCTCACCGCGACTAGAGAAAGCCCACGTGCAGCAATGAAGACCCAACACAGCCAAAAATAAATAAATAAATCATGAATTTATTTTAAAAAAAAACAGGCAACAGTTGGACTGGCCTGCAGGCAGTGGTTTGCTGATTCCTGTTGCAGGGGGACCAGCATGGAAACGAGGAGAGCACTGTGGCTCTGAGCAAGTGACTTAACCTCCCCGAGCCTTAGTTGTCTCATCTGTAGAATGGGCACACCTTACCTCAAAGAAACATTTGTGAAATATCTGAGTATTAATGGAGAGAAAGGGCTGAGCGCAGAGCCCGGGCTCGTGGTTGGAGCTGGACACATGGTGGCCCCACACCAGCGGCTGCTCTCTTACCGCGTGGAACCAGGGTGGTTGAATGTGTAAAGCAAAGGCTTGAAAGCATGGGGTCAGTAGCGTTAACCACCTGCCGGTCCTCGTGGTGCTTCAGTGGCTGATTGAAATACTTGCGTATGGAGCTGCATGAACCTGGCGGTGCCATGGATTAGAGCCTCTTCATCAGTGGGGACGACATTCCTTCTGCATGTTTTCCTCCCTTTTCCTCAGTGTGGCATCACTCACCTGCCATGGCCACAGCTCCTACATTCTCTTCCCCCTTTGGGGAGATATCTTTCTAGCCACAGCTGCCACTATGCTGCCCCTCTGGGCTGCAGATGGGGTTTAATTACATAATCCTTGTTCATACCTTCCCGTGCCTTTTTTTTCCCCTCTCTCATCACGGGAGATTTCTCGACTTCTCTTTCTGGCAGCTTGGTTGGAAAGAAACTACGGAGAAAGGTAAGGGTCTGTTTTTCTTGAAAATCCTGGCTGGGGAAGGGGGAGGTAAGACAGAAAAGTGTTTGGGAGAGTCTGGGAGAGCCCCTTTACCTTATGCTTCTGGCCGATCCGGGGGCACGGTTCAGGAGAGACAGGGAGGCTCATGTGGGGCCTTTCCCACCATGTTTCCCCTTGTTGTTGGGGGTCATTACCACGGGCACTGACGTCGGAGAGTAGGCACTTCAGGGGAGGGTGGGGCTCCTCCTGCGGTACTGCTGTGGGGGACCCTGTCGTGAAACTCAGGCGGAGGCGAGGAGGATGCACAGGGAGACAAGGAGTGCGGCCAGGACATCAGGGCAGAAAAATGGGTGGTGCCCAAACCCAGAGAGAGAGAGAGATGACAGATGGATGAATAGAGCAATAGATAGATAGATAGATAGATGATAGATAGGTACGTCGACACGTAGGTACTTAGATATAGAGCACATCTTCTCTGTGCAATCAAGTGACAGCCATTCATTCGACAACAAAGACGACTCGAGCACCAAGAATGTTCCGGGCATTGTCTGGCACTGATTACACTGTGCCGGGTGAAATAGGCATGCTCCCTGCTCTCACGGTACCCTCAGTCTGTTGTGAAATCTAATGCCCTGGGCCAACAGAAACTATTTTTATTCCTCTGGTTATTTCCTAGGGTGAATCACCCAGCAGCCCACAGTTACCCCATCATCAACCAGGAGAAGGCAGAGGGCAGGGCCTGATGGCCTGGTATCTACGTAAGTGAATTTTAAGAGGCTGACAGGCATCCTTGAGCCAAACCAGGAAGGTATGGGAGCCAGACCCACCTAGGTTCAGATCCCTAGCTCTGCCCCTTAGTAGCTGTGTGATCTTGGGCAAGTCACTTTACCTCTCTGAACTTCAGGTGCCCCATCTGTTTATTTGTTATTGCATGTGTTGAGGATATAGCAGTGAACAAGGCAGACAAAATCCCAGTCTTTGTGCCGTTTACATTCTTGTTGGAGGAGACAATAAACAAATACATGAATTTCTAATACACCAGTTGGTGATGAGTGGAATGGAGGAAAGTAAGGCAGGGTAGAGGAATGAGGAGTACCAGGATGTGGGTGAGGCGTTTCATCTGAGCACTTGAAGGCGGTGCAGGAATGAGGCAAACGGCTCTCTGGGGGAAGGCATGCCAAGCAATGAAAAAAGCCAGTGCGGAGGCCCTGAGGTCACGAGAGACTTTCAAGTGTGATTAACTTAATGATTTTGAGATGGGAGATTCCCCAGGTGAGGCCAGTGTAATCACAAGGGTCGTCATTAAGAGGGAGGCAGGAGATTGGAGGGATAGCAGGCAGCGTGAAAAGGGAAGCGAGAGGTTCGCGTGATCGAAGGAAGGGCCACAAACTGGGGAAGGTAGCTGGCCTCTAGAAACGAGAAAAGACAAGGAATAAATTTCTCCACTGAGGACTTCAGAAGGAGCTCAGGCCTGCTGTACACCTTGATTTCCTTTCGACCTCAGACCTCCAGAACTGTAAGAGAATACATTTGTGTTGTTTTAAGCGATCACGTTTGTGGCAATTTCTAACAGCGTCCCGAGGAGATGAATCTAAGAAGCAGCTCCTTTTTCCTTTGGTCAAATGGAGCAGTGATAGCTCCTGCCCGAGGGGCCGTAGAATTGCGGTGCGGGGAACCCAGCAGCCCTGCCCCACGCAGGACAGCTGCTCAGAGATTGCCTGTTGACTTGGCCACTGCCGAAAAGATCCCTCCCTTGGTGTTCCCGGGGGCCAGGAGTGACGTCCTTCACTCTGCCCATATCCCTCCCCAGCCACAGACCTAAGGCCTCTTTTCCTGCCCCGTCCCCCTGGAACTCCAGGTCCAGCTCCACTAGCTGGTCCGCGTGGCCCCAGATGTCCTGCTCTCTCCAGCTTCCAGCCCTTTCACAGGGCTTCCCCTCTGCCGAAGCCCCCCAGCTGGCACAGCCTGTGCCTTGGGTTAGCCCTACATGTGTGTGACCCCTCTAGTCCTTCCTCATTCCCTCCTCTGTTAAGTGGAGGCATTTTCACCCTCCTTAACTTAGCCCTTAGCACGCCCTTGGTATTTAAAGGCTTATCTCCTTCTTTGCTTTCCCCTCTAAGGGGAAGACAAACAGCCTTTATTGCGTGCAGTCAGGGTCGCTGTGAAGAGCTGCAGAGGCCGTGGCTGATCCAGTAGGAGCTGTGCAAGGTGGTGGCCACTGTGCTAAGCGACCACTTACTCATTGCAGTGACCTGCAGGGTGAGGTTAAGCCCATTTTGCCGACGAGGAAGCTGGTGTCGGGGAGAAGGGACAGACTCTCAGCTCCCTCAGCCTTACATTTGTAAAGCACTGACGGAGCATCTTGTCCAGTCCTCTCCGTGACTCGGTGAGATTGATGCTATAGTCACCCCCATTTTAAGATGGGAAAATTGAGACTCAGGGGAGAAGTGGCTGGCCCAAGGTCACAGGTCTAGTAACTGGCTGAGCTGCCAGATTCACATACAGGTCTGCCCAGCTCTCGAGTCTGAGGTCTTAAGCCTCAGGAAGAAATGAATGAGGAAGGAAAGAGTCAGGAGGGGGACTTCAGTTCCTTGGCTGTGACCTTAAGGCTGTTTCATCCTGCTTTGTTGGAATTCGAAGCTACAGGTGGCTCTGAAGATCCAGTGAGGCCGCGTCGGCAGCACTTTGAGAACAGGGCAGCAGCATGGGGGTGGGGAGTGGGTGTTTCTGGTTTCACACCCCGGTGCTCAGACTCGTGGCGAAATCCCACCCCTCGGTCTGCCCTGGTTCCGAGGCGAGCCTGGCCTTTTCTCCTGGCCCCGGAGGGCCTGAGAGCCTGGGCCTTACTGGAAGAAGCCCCTGCCGTACCACGGCTACTCAAAACCCCCGGGCCCTTGTCTCTTCCCAGGGGAACCCCTGAGAATTTCCTCCTGTTTTTACCTCTCTGTCCCTCGGGGGCCAGGCCCAGTAGCTGCAGTGGCAGCAGCAGCTGGTGTCCACAGAGAGTCTGTTGGATCCTTTGGGGGCCCAGGGGGCATCTCAGGGCCGCCAGCGAGGGCCTGGCTGGGCTCCGTCAAGGGTCTGTCGCCAGGCTGAGAGGCTGCTCCCAGCGCTTTGGGGCTGAGCTTCCCGGCTTCCCTTCAAAGATCTTCACTGATCCCAGTATCTCTCCTGTGATAGGAATGCGCATAATCCTGAAAGCTCACATTTCTCGGTTGTTTACTGGGTGCCAGGCCCTCAGCTGCAGTCTTCGTCTGGATTCTGTTTTTATTTTTCTCTCATGACAAGCTTATAGAGTAAGAGCCATGATATTATTCCCTTGGTGGGTGAGGAAACCACATATTCAGTAAGTAGCAGAGGCCTCTGTGAGCCCGGTCTCGGTTCTACCAAACGGCCTCCGACTAGAAATACCTGTTTAACAGATGAGGAAGCTGGGGCTCAGGAAGGTAGAGTGCCTTGGCCAAGGTCATGAACTTTGCCCCTGAAAACCTGCAGTCCAGTGCCTTGCGGGAGAGTGAGAGGGGCCTGGGGTTCACCGTTTCCCTGGGCTCCCGTGGCCCCAGGAGGGCTGTGCTCTGGGAAATGCCCCGGGCCCTGTGGGCCTCTGTTTCCTCAGCTGTAAAATGGCAGTGGTAACAGAGGTGCGTCTGGCCGACTCACGCTCTTTCCTAAGCTTTCCCCAGCCCTGTACTACGAGGCCTGCGTTTTCTAGGGCCGTGTTTGGCCCCCTGTCCAAGCCCTATGTATAACCGGCAGCCCGGGAGCCCACCTGGCTTTCCTCCTTCCCCTCCCCGCCACGAGTTCCTGTAATTGGCGTCCTCGGCTTGGGTTATCGGCTCAGCATTTTTACAGGTTCCCCCCAGTTCCCCTGCCCCTAATAAAGGAGCTGTAAGACTCCAGAAACACAGGTCAGAGCACGTGTGCCTGTGGCCCAGCCCCTGTGAGGCGGGTAAGTAACGTGGAGAACTTTCCACCTGGGCCCAGCCCTGGGCAGGGCCTGTTCTCTTCTCCCTCTGGCAGCGCCTCTTGCCGCCTCCTGCTGTTCCACAGGAGCCGCTGGGTCCCCTGGGCTGGGGGCCGGCTCCCTGTAGGGCCCCCTGACGGTTCTGGGACAAGTAGGGACTGTGTCTGCAGGCCGTCTGTCTGTCACCGCCCCCGACGCACAACCAGGGCCGCACAGTGAGGCAGGGCCCCTCACGACTCCAGTTACAGCTGTGCTCAGCCGGGCGCCTGGCTAGCCTCCACCCGGCGGGCCGTGACTCACAGACGGACTTGGCTACACCCAGTCACCGCTGTTGGCCCAGCCAGTCTCAGTCGGCCAGTCAGTCGCTGCTTTCTGTACAGTCAGGGTTGGTTGCCCTGGGCAGACACGGCCACTCACACTGTGGGTCACAGCCGTGGTCAGCGGGCCTCCTGGCAACCAGTCAGTCTCAATCTGTCAGCCAGTCAGTCAGTCAAGGCCGGGTCGGTCAGCCCACCTCCAACAGGCCGCCGATCACCTGCGTCACCTCATCCTCTGTCTTCCAACAGCCCATCGAAGTCAGTCAGCCAGCGAGCACGTTCCCGTCAGCTCGTAGGACGTTGTTTCATGGCCAGGCTCAGCTGTACAGCCAGCCAGGCAGGCGGACATCCGTCTGTCCGGTCCGTCTTGGGCCACCCACGGCCGTCAAGGTGGCTGGACGGTCACTTTTCAGTGACTGAGGCAGGTAGTCGGTCCACTCAGCCAGACCAGTCAGTTGGGCACAGTATCCATTGAACAGTGAGTCACCGGCAGCCATCGTCCGTGGCCAGGTCAGTTCCAGCCACAAGGAAACACCAGCCAGCCAGTCGGTCAGTCTCAAAGAATCAGGGGTGCAAGCAGGAGCGCCAGCCAAGGCCCTGGGGTCACAGGCAGACATCCAGTCGTCTAGTCAGTCCGAAAGAGATGACTCCTCCCCCAGCCAGAGTCCTTCAGGCAAGATCACCGATCAAGGCTGTTGGGTAGGGGGTCATAATCAGTCACCTAGTCGTCACCTAGTTAGTCTGGATCAGCCACCAGCCACCAGCCACACTGAAGTAATCAGCCACAGGACTCAGGCAGTCAAAAAAGTAAGTCCCGGTAAGTTCCTAGTTATCCATTCCGTCTGAATTAGGCAACCAACCAGTCAACTACCCACCACCAGGCCCATTGTTAGGAGCCAGTCAGTCCTGAAGTCCGTGAGTCAGTGTGCTGGTCACCCCGTCCTTTGGCCAGTCAGGCTCCATCCATCAACCCAATTTCGGGCAGCCCAGTCAGTTGTAGCTCGTTGCAGGCTCCCACAGTCCAAGGCCAGGTCCATCCCAATCCCAGCCAGCCGGCCACCATCGGTCAGTCAGTCACTTAACCTCGTCCACACCAAGGTGCAGGCCGGCTTCTTACAGAACCAATGAATCACTAGCAAATCCGAGAGAAATCCTAAATCAAACCCCAAACATGGCTTAACCCCCTTCAACAGTGTCCAGAAATAATGGTCCCAAATCAGCCTTTGTTCCTGATTTGTCAGGAGGAAGCGGGGGGGGGGGGAGCTTTTTCGCGTGTTTGGTGGGGGGGGGGGGGGGGGGGGGGGGTGGGTGAGGGGCAAGTAAGCTGACTTTGGACTCCAGTGGAACCCACTTGTCAGCCAGAGATGCTGAAAGCCACTGGGAAAGGGCAGGAGACCCTAGGACATGTTTCGACCCCCACCACCTTTATGCTCTTGGGGGTTTTCTCAGAGCAGGAACCACCTCAGTGCTCTTCCCAGAGGAAGGGGGTGGGGAACAATGGGAACAGGAGATGCCCTCCTTTCCCTCATACCCCTCCCCACCTCTTGTTCGCCACTCCCTCCTCCATCCTCACCTCCCACCTGCTCTGCCCAGATCAACGCCCACCCCTCTCCCATTTTCAGATCGTGTCCTTGACATGGTGCCGCTCACCTCCCACACACACACACACACACACACACACACACACACACACACATACATACACACACACACACACATACACACACACACACACACACACACACATACAGGCATGCACACCTCTCTCCTTTGCTTGCCCGCAAGTAGCCCGGGGTGGAGGACACTCAGGCCCCCTGTGCGCCCTGTCCCTCCCTTTCTGCTCTCATGGATTCTGCTGCCCGGTGAGGCCCTTATGAGACCCACTCCTGCCATGAGCGTCGGGGCCAGGATGCAGCTTTTCCTGCTGCAACGCCTCGTCCTCTCAGCTCTCCTGTAGGAGAGGATGACACGGAAAAGCCCGGGCTGGTGGCGTCCCGCTCCCTGAGCTCCTGTGCTGGCCTCAGGCTTGCCCTGGAGCCAGGCAGCGGTGCTCATTACTGGGCAAACACTGGCTCCAGTCCAGCTGGGGCGTCAGCCAGGATTTCTCAGCCTGAGGGGAGGAGTGTTCGTCTCGGAGGCACTGAGGCTGCTTCCTGCTGTAGTGGAGCGTGCTCCTGGCAGGGCGGCTCTGGACCCCTTCTAGCACCTGGGCTCGCCCACTTACAGGCTTGTGACAACACTGGGCACGGTAGTTGGTTTTCAGAGATCAGATAGTACCTCCTAGGGTCTGGGTGGGGATGAAATTAAGAAAACATGGAAAGGGATTAGGTCCCTGCTGACTTGGGACTAATGTTTTCCAAGCAGGCAAACTGACGGCCCAGGCCAAAGGGGCTCCTGGAAGATTCTTCCCATGGTCCTTCTCAACCTGGTTCCACACCCCACACAGCGGGCCCTTTCATCAGTTCCAGTCGCTGAGGGCTTCCTGTGCGCCCAGCGCCACTGGATGGGCTGTCAACATTTTACTCGCAAAGTAACCCCATGAAGGCCGTGCTTTTGCTGTGCCCATTTTACAGAAGGAGAAACTGAGTTTCCATGAGCAGGAGTAATTTGCCCAAAGCCACAATGGTGAGTGGCACAGCCAGGACTGTCCGACTCCTAAGGCCCAGGGGACGCCTCCCCCCGTACTGAAAGCCACATGGGCACCCCATGCCCCGGCCCCCAACATTTCATTCTGGTCTTTCCTCCCCGGAGATGCCTCACTGTCAGCCTCCCTTTCTTCCTGACTCCCCTTTCTGGCTCCCACGCCCCGGGGCTCCGCTCTCTGTTTCATGTTCTTCAATATTTGTTCTTCCGTTTTTAGAAATTGAACCTCCAAATACTAGGTGGGCACATGACCCCCTGGGATCGAGATGACATTCCCCAGCTGACCTTGCAGTACAGTGTGTATGCCTATGTTAGGGCTGATAGGATGCAAAATCGGCCTGCTCTTTGGCTTCAGGATGACTCTTCTGTGAATCAGAAAAAGCCTTTGGTTGTCTCGGCTCCGGTGGCCCAGGGCTGGGCCAGTGGCTGGCTCGGTGTAGATTGGAAAGTGCAGCCCCGGGACCCGAGTGTGGACTGGGGTTTCAGTCTCCACTCCCACCGTGTAAACCAGTCCTGGCTCCGGGGCAGCAGGGGGATCAGTCCTCAGGCCCAGCCCCAGGCACAGTGTGAGGGGACTGTGGAGTGCTTGCCCGGGAGCTCTGGGGCCTGGGACTGTCCTTACTCAGCTTCCCTCCCCTGCCCCTCCGCCTTTCTTCCCTGGCCCTCCCCGGCTCCCTTCCCTGCCTCTCAGCTCTCCCCCACTTCCTTCCTTCCTTCCTTCCCTCCTCGTCTGGTGAATTCAGGTTTGCAGGAGCCGCCCTCACGTCTGCATGTTCTGTAAGATAACCTAACCCCGACTCCAAGCCCCAGGCTGCGTGCTGGTGGGACGGGAGGATCATCTCATCAGTCTCGGTCCCCACGGAGCCTTCCCAGCATCTTTCCTGCAGGGTTTGTCTGCACGATAGGGCCGCCTCCAGCCTTTCCCCACCCTGGCCGCCTCATCGCCAAGTCCAGCCCATCCTTTGAAGTCTCCCAGGGCCGTTCCTTCTAAGCAACACTCAGGTCTGGCATTTGTTGGTATCAGATCTGGGGGATCAGTGTCCTTAGGGACCCCACGGAGAGGCCATCATCTGCTCACTCCAGCCCCGCCCACCACCCTGGCGGTGCCCGGAGCACTTTCACATTCCCTCCCCTTCCTAGGCAGTGTTCCCCTCTCTTCCCTCGGGGGAGCCCAGCCTCATCTTCTAGATTTCACAGCAGCCAGAGGCTGTCTCCAAGCCCTGAAGTCACCCCGAAGGGCCTGGCTGCCTGCTGGAGCCACTGTGAACCAGCACAAACAGCTCTCTTCCCTTCTGGTCCTTCCCCTGCGGCAGAGACAAAACAAACATACATAAACAGAGGTCTCAGTTAAACATCTCCCCACCCCTTTCCTTCTCTCTACTCCCAAGTCCCTGTTTTGCACGCCCTTGATCTCTATTGAGCCTTGCCCCCTGTCTGGGTGTAGGTGTGGGACGCAGCCCCTGTGTCCCACAGGGGATGTGCAGCCAGCCCACGTGGGAGCACCGTTCAACCAGGTTCCCGCCAGGACCACCACCCAGCCGTCTAGGCTCTCCTGACAGCCTCCACTTGGACAGTCTCCCGGTTTAAAGACAACTCAAGCTTTTCTTAGAAAAGAGCGCTAGGGGCCTTTGCAGAGGGGCTGGGTGCTTGTTTTCCTTATCCCAGTGACGCCTCCCCCACCCCCCGCCCCCCCAGGCTTCTGCTCCATCTCGTAGCTACCTGGTAGGATGTTTGCTGACAAGATTCGCTGACCTGGGGTGGGTGAACAGTTGAGCAGATATCAGTGGAGACAGAAGGCCCTCGGGAGACTGGGAAGGGGGACATGGCAGCCCCAGGGACACTTCAGGAACTCTGGTTTGGCTGAGGAATTTGTATATGAAAGGAACGGAGGCAAAGACTGGAAGACACAGAGAAGCTATCCTCTGGGTGTGCAGGAGGTGGTAGGAGAAAGGCTTCTGGCATCCAAATCTCCACATCATGTGAGCCTTGGTGCAGACAACAGGAATCTTAACAGCAACTCTTTACAGGCCCCAGCTTTGCAGGGGGTGAGGGTTGTGTCTTAATCTGTAAACTTGCCCATTAGCAATAAGGGCCTAGGATCCCACCCAGTGCCTCCTGAGATGGGGCTGCCCTGTAGGAGAGATTTCTTGAAGGGACCCTCTGGTGGCCTCCCAGCAACGTTGCTCCCCTTCCCATCCCCAGCAGCTCTGTGGAGGCCTTTATTTGGATTCACACTCGGCAGTGATGAGACTTTTTGAAGGGCCTGCAGGGTGGAAGGCAGCGTCAGAAGCCCTTAATTCCGAGAGGAGGGGGCTTTGCAAAGACAGTTCCTCCCCTGCTGATCGCAAACCCACCATTTCCCTCACTTCCAGGTTCCAAGTAGGAGGGCCAGGCCACAGTGTGAAATGCTCTTAGAGGAATCCTGCTGCGGTGACAAGGCAGAAGAAAAAGGCAGAGGGCTCCCCACTGCCCTCGGGATGACATCCAAATGGCCTGCCTGCTGGATTCACAAAGGCCATCCTCATCCCGCCCCTGGGCACCGCTCCAGCCTGTGCCCTTGTCACATGCAGCCTATTCCAGCCACTAGAACCTCTTCAGTCCTTGGAACAGGTCTCCTGGCACCCAGGCTACCCGGTCTGTAGAGAACACTCTTCCCTCCCATTAGGTCTTGGCCAACTCCTATGCAGCCCTCAGGACTGAGACGTCACTTCCTCCAAGAAACCTTCCCAGAATGCTTCAGGGGAGGGGCAGTACTTTATAACTGCTAGGAGTTCAGGCACGGTTGGGTTAGACTCCCACTTACTAGCTGTATTAGTTGCCTAGGGCTGCTGTAACAAAGTACCGTAAGCTGGGTGATTCAAAGAACTGAAATTTATTGTCACATAATTCTGGATGCTTAAAGTCCAAAATCAAGGCATCAGCAGAGTTGATTCTTCTGAGGGCTGTGAGGGAGAAGCTATTCCGTGCCTCTCCCCTAGTTTGTGGGAGCCTCAGGCATTCCTTGCCTTGTAAATGCCCTTCTCCCGGTGTCTTTGCATTGTCTCCCTTCTGTGTGGTCTCTCTGTGTCCAAATGTCCTGTTTTTATAAGGACAACAGTCATATTGAATTAGAGCTCACCTTAATGACCTCATCTTAGCTTAATCACCTCTGTAAAAAGCCTGTTTCTAAATAAGGTCGTATGTATTCTGAACTACTGGGGCTTAGGATTTCAAGGTATCTTTTGGGGCAGACATAGGTCAACCCCTAAAATTACTCTGTGACCTTGGGTGTGTTACCTAATTTCTCTGAACCCTGTTTTTCCCACGTGTTAAACGAGGGTTGTGAAAGGGAAAAGCATTGCTCCAGGATGCTGGGGACTTTGGTTCAAGGCTTTATTCCACTGACCAGCTTTGTGACCTTGGGCAAGTCCCTTCACCTCTCTGAGTCAGTCATCTGCTGCAGCAAACAAAGCACTTCCAAGTCTAGGGGCTTAAAACAACAACTCTCATACGTTTTGTTCACAAATCTGCAATTTGGGCAGGGCTCGGAGGGGAGAGCTTTTCTCAGTTCCACGTGACAAATGCTGAAGCGGCTTGACTGACGCTGGAGTTAAGGTGACTCATTCGTGTGCCCAGCAAGTAGATGCTGGCTGGGAGCTCAGCCAGGGCTGTGAGCCAGGGACCTTGGTTTCTCGCGTGACTCTCTCCATGGGGCTGCTTGGTCTTCCTCACAGCATGGTGACTGGCTTCCAAGAGTGTAGCTTGGTGACCAAGTCAAGCTTCCACAGACTCAGGATTCCCACAGACCTCGCTGGTGCCACTTACTTGTCGTGTCCCCTTGGGAAAACACTTAACCTCCCCGAGGGTTCAATTCCCTGTCTGAAAAAGGCGTCTGAGAATGGATGCTTCGCTGTGGGTAGGGAAGGAGATGGTGCATGTGGAGGTCTTTGCTCAGGACCACCCCCGGCACACGTGACACCTTCTGTAAAGGTGTCTATTTTTATTCGTATCCATTGCCTCCCAGGCACCTGAAACGGAGCTAGTGTCAGAGGCGGGGCCCACAGAGGGGCTCCTTGAAATCACTGTTTATGGCCATACACAGGCAGAAATGCAAGGAGGACCTGTGACATACACGAATGAATGAACGAATGTTTTCTGTCTTAGGCTGGGTCCTTTCAGAAGCAGACTCTGACGCAAAGATTGGGGAGGACCCCAGAAAACACAGGTAGGGGTGTGGAGAAACGAGACAAGGAAGGGAAGCGGCCTAGACAGGGTACGCTAATGAATAGGTAGGTCACTGCTGTGGGCAACTGGGACTCAGTGCCATTGGGTCCCCGGGAGAATTGTTCCTCGTGAGGTGTGAGAAAGCTGGGTATTCGATCTCTACCTCCTGACTGTTTGGCTTGAGGCTGCTCCTGGGGACGTTAAGGGCATAAACTCTGCATGGCCAGGCTCACTCCAGAGGCCAGGGGCTCCCATGGACAGGGAGCCCAGGTGTTTGCCTGAGAAGCCTTTGGGTGTCAGAGCAGGGATGTAGGTGAATCACCTACGGGTGCAGTTTGGGTTCTCAGGGCTCCCTGGTTCTGGACCTGCTTCAAAGGCAACACATGATTCTGTACATGGTCACCCTGTGGTCGTCTGCCCTCCCTTACACTTTGAATGTCCCCACAGAACGATGGGTGTCTGTCTGAGCGCATCTTCCTCCTGCTGGCATCTTCTCCGGCGTTTTCTCCCCATAGCCTCTGAACCAGGTCATCCCACCGGAGACTGCAGATTTGGGGCTGGCTGGGAAATTGGCGGACAGGTCTGGGAGGAGCCGGTTTGGACGAGAGCATTTAAAACATTTTTGGCTAAAGGAGCAGGGAGGTTTCCTGCACGGGTGTCTGGAGGTTGGGCACGAACCACTGGCCTGTTGTTTGTGCTCCCCAGCCCCTCCCTGCAGGCCCACATGTGGCTCTGGGTCCTTTGGAGCAAGGGGCTACAAGCAGAAACTGAGGTCACCCTTCTCTGTGGGATGAGGCGAGAAGCTGTCTGCTTAGCACAGGATGGGGCCTGACCTCGGCACTGCGCTTGATGTCAGGCTTGGATTCTAATCCTGGCTGAGCTACCTTCTGGCCGTGACCTTGGACAAGTTACTTTCTCCTCCAGGCTCATCCTTCTGCATCTGTAAAACGGGGCCAGCTCTTCACCTCTGCCCCACAGGGCTCAGGTGAGCATATGGCACTAGATCCGCATGCGTTTGGTAAATGATGCAGAAGGCTGAAGGGTGTCCCCCACTGCAGCCTGGAACGGAGGCTTCTAGGGGTGTGTTCTTGGAGGATTTGAGCCTTTGAGGATCCAGAGAGGCACACAGGCTATTGGTCATCTTGACAATGGGGACATGATTGAGGACCCCCTCCCGAGACTCCAGGCAATGCAGATTGATGGAGGAGGAGCTGCAGAGGGGAGGGTGTCCGTGGCAAACTCTGGAGGCAGCAGGTTCATTAAGACTGTGTGAAACTCACCACCCCCAGGGAAAACAGGGCAGGGTAGGAGGGGTCCTGGTGGTGCTGTGGGGATGGAGCTACACAATGCTTGCTGTTTTTTGTTTTTTTTTTAATTAATAGAGTAGTTTTGTTTTGTTTTTTTAATATCAGATTTGTTTTTTTTTTAAAGAAGGCATTGGGCCTTTTTTTTTTTTTTTTTAACATTTATTTTATCTTTGGCCGTGTTGCGTCTTTGTTGCTGTGCGCGGGCTTTCTCTAGTTGTGGCGAGCGGGGACTACTCCGTTGCGGTGTGTGGGCTTCTCATTGCGGTGGCTTCTCTTGTTGTGGAGCACGGGCTCTAGGCGCCCAGGCTTCAGTAGTTGTGGCACTTGGACTCAGTAGTTGTGGCTCACGGGCTCTAGAGCACAGGCTCAGTAGTCGTGACACACGGGCGGCTTAGTTGCTCCGTGGCATGTGGGATCTTCCCGGACCAGGGCTTAAACCTGTGTCCCGTGCATTGGCAGGCGTATTGTAAACCAGTGCGCCACCAGGGAAGCCCTAATAGAATAGTTTTTTTTTTAATTAATTTTATTTATTTTTTGGCTACGTTGGGTGTTTGTTGCTGCGTGCTGGCTTTCTCTAGTTGCGGTGAGCGGGGGCTACTCTTTGTCGCGGTGCCCCGGCTTCTCATTGCGGTGGCTTCTCTTGTTGCGGAGCACGGGCTCTAGGCACGTGGGCTTCAGTAGTTGTGGCACGTGGGCTTCAGTGATTGTGGCGCACGAGCTCAGTAGTTGTGGCTCGTGGGCTCTAGAGAGCAGGCTCAGTAGTTGTGGCGCACGGGCTTAGTTGCTCCGCGGCATGTGGGATCTTCCCGGACCAGGGCTGGAGCCCGTGTCCCCTGCCTTGGCAGGCAGATTCTTAACCGCTGTGCCACCAGGCAAGCCCCAATGCTTTGCTGTTTTACTCACAAAAACTAGCCTTGACTGAGTGTCTACTACGTGCTCGGCACCATTCTGAGTGCTTACTACAAAAAATCATATTTTATCCATGCAGCAATGAAATGAGGGAGCGACTATTATTGTCTTTGTTTTATAGATGGGGAAACTGTGGCTCAGAAAGGAGAAGCAGTCTCCCAGGGGGACGCGCAGCTAATAAGTGGCAGAGTTTGGGCTTCAACCCATGTCTGGCGGGTGGCTCTACAATATGGATCCTCTCCACAAATGCAATTAAAAGAAAGTCTTGCTATATTCTGAGCAGGAGGAAAAACCAAGTGATGCGCTAGTCCAGCATGCAGCTCAGAGGAATTTGCAAAGAGGGCAGGAGAATTCTCCAGCGGGACTGGTTACATAACTTGCTGGACTCCATAATTTGCAAAGTGAAGATACGGGGCCCCTGGTTACAAAACGATGGAGAATTTCAAGATGGCGACAGCACAGCATTAAACTGAATGCGTGGCCCTTCTAAGTGCAGGAGCTGTGTGACCACTTGGGTCACACACCCATAAGGTCATTGGCTCTGTACCCCTGCTTTGAACAGATGGACTTCTCTGTGGCAGGATGAGTACAGGGCAAGCTCGAGGGTCAAGTGGACTGCGTTCGAATCCTGAATTCCCAGTTTCCTAGTTAATGACCCTGAGTAACTTCTTTAACCCCTCTGAACCTCAGTTTCCTCATCTGCAAAATGGGATGTTGTTAGCTCTTATTTTCTAGGAGTATTGTGAGGTGGAAATAGTGTGATGCAGGTAAAGTGTTGAGCCCGGTGCCTGGTCCACAGTTCATAGCAGCAGTACCAGGTACTAGAGTTAATCGTCCCCCCCCCACCCGCCTCCCCAGGGCACAGATGCCAAGGAAATGCCAGCTCCCAGCTGTCATTCCCTCTGTGCTGCTCAGCCTGGACCAGAAGCTTGGAGGTTGCAGTTTCTCTGCTCCCGCAGCCCCTCCTCCCGTCCCCACCCCCCAGGCTTTTAATGAGTTTAGTATTTTCATCAAGTCATTCTTCCTTCAACACAGGGCTGGGGGAGGCTAAAAATAGCTCCCCGAGTCACATGACAGCTCCAAATGCGGAGGCTCCCGGCAAAGGTACAAGTGTGACTCCCTGTTTCCTAGGAAATGAGAGTCATTGTGATGCCTGACGCCAGGCTGCCGCCAACGCAGCCAGGGTGCTAGCAAAAGCACATTGTTTCCTGTGACATCCCCGCGTGTGACAGGCAGAGGGTGAGAGCACGGGGGAGGCAGAGCCCCTACAGCTGGCAGGGCCATAGCCTGGTGCCCTCGGGTCCGAGCCGGAAGCCGCCCCTCGCCTTCAGGAGTAGGGGGACCCCAAGGCAAGAGCTTCCCCACGTGTGGACCCTCTGACCCCATCCTTCCACCTGGGAGCAGGCAGGGAATTGCTTTGCCAGCAGGAAAGATGTTTGTTTTTGGGGGGTTTTCTCTGTTACCTACACTTTCTACCCCTTGTTCTCCTGTCAACAAGTTGCAACTAAAGGTATTCTGTTGTTTGGTAATGAAAGTAAACCTGTGGACATTCTCCCACGGAAACCTTGCTGGGCTCCCCCCACCTCCATCCCTCCTCCTCCCGGTATAACTCCCAGTCCGCTAGACCAGTCTCCAGACTCCCAAACTTGAGTACCTCACAGTCACCTGGAGGGTTTGTGAATCACTGGATGCTGGTCCCTGCCCCAGAGTTTGTCATCCAAGCTCTGGTGTGGGGTTGGAATCAAGAATTTGCATTTCTAGTTAATTCCCACAAGATGCGGGCACTGTGCTCCAGGAAGCAAACTTTGAGAACCGCTGCCCTAGATGCTGTGGCCCATATTTTCCCCGAGTCGCTCCTTCCCGTCTTCTCCGTTCTCGTCACCTCTTGTAGCAGCCCTACATCACTGTTAGTCCACAGTGCCCTGGCCCTGCCGTCGATAAGACTTTCTGGCCTGGATCTGGGTCCTGGTGCCTCGCCTCCCCCCACTTCCACCAGTTAGCGGTGGCTAACTGCTACTCACGTTTTAAGTGTAGGTAGTAAGAATGACTCTGCTTATTGATCAGTAACCATATAGGCCTCCCTCTTCCCAATGCTACGTGGTAGGCACTGTTATTATTTACATTCTATCCACTGTCACTAACTCAATTCTGTGATAAGAAAACTGACACTCAGATGGCAAGTCATAACCCCAAGTCACAGAGCTAGAGAATAGCTGGGATTTAAGGTGGTCTGAATTTCAAGCCCATAGGTAAGTCACAGCTCACCTGACTCCCCTGGAAGCCTCCCCTAAAGGTTCCACACTGGATTTTGTACACCTTCTCGGAGACTTCCTACACTCCATGTGTGTCTTTGTCAGTGTACTGGCAGCCTTGTAGAACAGCTATCTTTTGATGTGTCTGTCTGCTGGCTTAGAATGTTTATTGCTTAAAGGCATGGACTTTGTCCTCATAGCATCGCAAGTGCCTGGAATAGGGTCTGGCATTAGTAAGTGCTCAATTAATGCTTGCTAGCTGGCTGACTGACTGTATAATGGTTACTTAAATGTTTGGTGAGTGAATGAATAAATGGTTGTTGCCTGATCACTCTTAAGTGAATGCATAAAGAGCAGGTGCTCATTGCTGGAATAAATGAATGAGATAGTAAGTTCTCTAGACGTGTTGGTTGAATGAATGAATAGATGGTAGCTACTACTACCATGCTTGCTGGATATATTAATGAATACATGAATGGCCAGTCAGTGCTCATTAAGTGTCTCTTGCCTGGCTGGGTGAATAAATGGCTTGGCTGGTAGATGGCTGGATGGGTTGGGCTGTAGGTGGATGGATGGGTGATTGGATGGTAGAATGGCTGGCTGGGTAGGTTGGTGGATGGTTGAATAGATGAAGAGATGGGTGGGTGGGTGAGTACCTGTTTGGATGGGTGGGCGTATAGGTGGATGAGTGGATGGATGGATGGATGGGTAGGTTGGTGTATAATTGGATGGACGGGTGAATAGATGGAGAAATGGTTGGGTGGGTTGGTGGGTGTATGATTAGATAAGCAGCTGGGTGGGTGGGAGACAGGTCCATGACTTTGGCCTTGTTAGCATGGGCACTCTGTTTGATGCCACTTCTGCCAGGTAGGTGACAAAGGGTGAGTTATGTACGGAAGCCCAGGGCACATGAGTCTGCAGCCAGCAGGGCAGCCTGAGGGTTCTCTGGGCCACCAGCTATGACTTGGGAAGCCAGGTGGGTGACGCATCGTGTGTTGAGAGGGGGTTGTGGAACTGTTTTAAATGTCAGGATGTCACCCAGCTAGGAGACTGGGTCTCGACGTTTGTCATGTTCCTGAAGCACTTGAGCACTTGTTTTAATGGCTAATTATTTTTCCCCTTCTGACGTGGTTCCTTGAGGGAGAGCGGGGGAGCTTGGCTGGAAGCCTGGCACCTATGCTCGGCAACTGAATTCACCAACAAGCCGGAAGTGAATTAACCTCGATCTGCCAGGTGTACAGCAGAACCTGGAGGGCCCAACTCCCAGGCCCAGCCAGGTGCCACTCAGCTGCGGGGTCCTTCCAGGGCTGACAGGCACCTGCAAAGAATCCAGAACATCTTAGCCAGAACCTAGGTGGGTGCCTGAAAAATCTAGGAAAAGGCAGGTTGTTGGCTTGAAAGTTACTTGGTTTTGATCTGAATGAAATGATGAACCACGTGTTTTTGTAAAAAAGTACTTGCTATGTATGGGACCTTGTATAAATCCTTCACCTGAAATATCTCATTTCATCCTTGCGATAGCTCTTCGAGGTTGACTGGTATTATCATCATCTTCCCCACTTTACAGATGGGGAAATTCAGGGATAGAAGTTGTTAGAGTGGTTTTATTAACTTTCTTCTCTTTTTTTGGCTGCATTGGGTCTTCGTTGCTGTGCGCGGACTTTCTCTAGTTGTGGCGAGTGGGGGCTACTCGTCGTTGTGGTGCGTGGGCTTCTCATGGTGGTGGCTTCTCTTGTTGCGGAGCGTGGCCTCTAGGCGTGCGGGCTTCAGTAGTTGTGGCACGCAGGCTCTAGAGCGCAGGCTCAGTAGTTGTGGCTCACAGGCCCAGTTGCTCCACGCACGGCATGTGGGATCTTCCTGGACCAGGGCTTGAACCTGTGTCCCCTGCATTGGCAGGCAGATTCTTAACCACAGCACCACCAGGAAAGTCCTAGAATGGTTTTAAAACATGCCTGAAAATTCTCTGATGCTCCCTTCAAGAGATGAAGTCTGATTCTCTTTC
>NW_006772616.1:3380347-3389861 GCF_000442215.2 Lipotes vexillifer | reverse complement strand
TCCCTTAAATATGAGCTGGGATTAACAACTCGATTCTGAAGAGTAGAATGAGATAGAGATGGCCGATGTGACCTCTGAGACTAGATCAGGATGGCGGTACAGCTTCCTCCTGGCTCTGCCTTTCTTGAGACATGTGGCTCTACAGCCTTGAGCCTTCATTCAGGAAGTTGGGCTGCCTTGAAGCCGCCATGCTCTCTTCCTCTCACATCACCCATCTAACATGTCTGCAGATCCATCTGGTGCAACTTCCTTTGGCTGCAGAAAGTCATTCCTTCTCCCTCCTTCCCATCCTGGTCCCCTCAGTCTCTTCTCAACAAAACAGCCAGAGAAATCCTGATAAAACCTGAGTCAGATCTTTCACCTCTGCCCCGGACTTTCTGGGAACAGCCCATTTCCGTCAGCGTAAACAAGTCCTTTCAATGGCCTGCACGGTGCTGCGTGATCTGCGACTCCCTCGTCATTACATTCCTCCCTGATGCATGTCATGAGATGCCCGCCAGGCCCAGTGTACTTACTGCAATCACAGGAGCTCCGTGCTCTTCCTAGAGCGAGCCAGCGCCTCCTGGGCTTCTCGGCCCGAATTGCTTTGCCTGCCAACGTCCACGTGGTTCACTTCCTCACCTCTTTCAGGCCATGGCTCAAATGTCACCTCCTTTTGGCGGGCTCTCCTCAGCACCTGTTGAAAATGACAGCCCCTGGGGCTTCCTTGGCGGTCCAGTGGTTAGGTCTCCACGCTTTCACTGCAGGGGGCTCAGCTTTGATCCCTGGTCGGGGAACGAAGACCTCACCTGCCACACGGCCAAAAACAACCACAGAAAACCAAAAAGCAAATAAAATGACAGTCCCCTTCTCTACTGTCCTCCCCTTTTTCATTCTTCTCCACGGCTCCCGTCACCACAGAACACACTGATGTCTTTTTCTTTCTCGTTCACCTTGTTTTCTGTGTCTCCGTCCCCCAGAATGTGAGCACGTGAGGACAGGCATCTTTGTCTGTTTTGCTCACCGCCCCTGGGAGAGTGCCTGGCACACAGTAGGTGCTCAATAAATACTTGCCAAGTGATGAATGAATGGCTGTTGGCTGTTATTATCAGGGGGCCCAGGTAGGAAACTACTGAGCTATTCCAGGTGAGGACAGAGGTGAGGGTTGTGGAATCTGGCGGCGGGTGAGAAGAGTGGTGATGACTCCCGGCGTTCTGGTCCATGCGGGGAGCCTCCCATCCCTAGAGACGCAGCAGGAGGAGCTGGCTGGCTGTGGAGGGAGAGGAAGATGCTGTGTTGGTGTGCGACAAGGTGGAGGTGCTGTTGGGGTGTTCAAGTGAGGTCTAGGTCAGTGACAGAAGTGAGGACGGGGTGTAGTGGAAAGCCCGGCATGGAAGAATCCTGGGAATCCCAGGAGGGTGGAGCCCCGAGGGATCGGACTGTGAGAACAAAGAGAGAACAGTGAGGACAGAGGCCCCCAGGAACCAGGCGGGTCACATGAGGGAGGACTGGGGCCTGTAGCAAACGCAAGTGCCCGTATCCCTGCTGGAAGAAGATGGAGCCTCTCTCGGCTTCCACTGGCTCGCTGCCAGGTGGGAAGACAGGTCTGGGCTTGTGAGAGCTCCTGGTTTGTTGATGGAGGCCGGAAATCTGGATTTTCATGTGAAATTGATTGTTGTTTTGAGATAGCTTATTCAAGCTTTGCAAAAGTGCTGTATGGGCCAAAGAACACATGTCTGTGAGCCAGATTCAGCCCGTGGGCAATCAGCTGACATCATGAGGGAAAGGGCCTGGGGCAGAACCTGGGGGATGGAGTCACAGGGGCTGCTGTCTGGCCGAAGGCACAGGAGGTTGAGGTGCTCAGCCAGCAGTGGGTTGAAGTGCTGAATGTCAGGCGCAGGCCAAGAGTCTTAGAACAGAAACCTGGCCTTCAGGGCATCACAGGAGAGTCTCACAAAGCAGCTCTGTGGAATGGTAAGGGCAGAAGCCAGATTTCGCCTTCCTGTACCCAAAGGTTTCCACCTTCTTTGCAAGGGACAACCAAGGGGAGACAGATGGCGTTGTCTTTGCTTCAGACCAGGGCAGCCCCTAGAAGAGAATGGGGCCAGGACAGAGCAGCCAGGGTGAGGCCAGTGCCCCCAGCCCCCGTGAAGGGTGGCTGAACTGTTGACATCCTTCGAAGGCCTCCTGGGATCCTGCACGTCGCAGACATTTTGAAATTAAATGTTAACCACGTTCACAACGGAAGAGGCAGGTCTGTGGCTCCCGCCCGCACTCCTGTACCAAGGGCAGCCTCGGCCGGACACCGCAGTCCCTCCACTGGGAGTTACTGTGAAAGCCTGAAGCAGCCCCACCCGCTAGAACTCTCCACATCGATGGCAGTGCTCTCCATCTGGGCCGCCCAGTACAGTACCCACGAGCCACACGTGGCTATTGAGCACATGAGGCGGGTTGAGTGTGGCTGGGCAGCCGGATCGTTCACTTAATTTAATTTAAATGTAAGTGGCCTCATGGGGTTAGTAGCTGCCTGAGTGGACAGTGCAGGTCTAGAGATTTGCAAGAAACTGGCATGGTTATAAAGACAAGAGTCTATTCTCCTCTGCCCTGGTTCCCTCCTCATGGGGCTGTATAGCCAAGCAGAGTCTGGGCTGCCCCCTTGGGGCCCACGTGCCCACCCTGGCCTCTCTGTTTTCCGTTTCCCAGGAGCATCTCTGACATCCGGGTCTTATCCGTCCAGCAGACAGCAGGACGTGAGGCCGGGGCTCAGTGGAGAAGCCCATGGAGGTCGTGGGCCCGTGCCTATGTTCCAGCTCGGTTTCCCGGCCAAGGGCTCTGCCTGCCTGGGCACCAGCCCAGCTCATAATAAAAAAGCCACTTTTAGTTTTCTTTCTGGATCTCTCGTGTGAGTTTGTCTTCCACGGGGACTTTTTGGGACAGAAGTGTGTGTGGCGGGGCAGAGTGGGTGGCTCTGTGTTGGCAGGGTCCTCGCATACCCGAGGTTCTAAAACATTTGCACCTAAGGAGGTCGTAAGCCCCTAACGGTGGTATTTTCTAATTTTTTCTTCTGGTATTCTAATTGAAAAAAGAGAACTTTGTATATAATATATGAACACATTCCCTGTGTAAAAGATTAAAATAATTCAGAAGGTTTTCCCCACAGGTAAAATTGCCCATGGCCTTCTTGGGCAACACATATATGCATGCACAGATACACACAGACACACACACACACACACACACACACACACAGACACACACAGACACAGACCACACACAGACACATACACACACATAGACACATGCACACAGACGCACACAGACCAGAGAAACACACGCATAGACACACAAGACACACGCACAGACACACACAGAGACATGCACACAGGCACACACAGTTACAGACACACACACAGAGACACAAACACAGACACATAGGTGGAGCGTTTTGCCCCTAAAGGGGTCATAGTAAATATGTTTTTCTGTGACTTGCTTTTCTCACTTACCATGTCTTAAGGCATCTTGCCCTATCTGTTCGTGGAGTTAGGCCCCATTCCTTTTGAACTGCTGCATAGTATTCCACCATATCCGTGTGGTATAGTTTATTTAATCACTCCTTGTTGATGGATACTTTCATTTCTCTAGGTCTCAGCAGATGTTGCAGCAGATGTTCTTGTCTGCACCTCTTTGTGCACGAGTGAGCATAAGCTGACACACACACGTGACAGACAGATCTGTATAGACCAGATCACAGTTCAGCACGTACCCACTCCTCCCTTACTCTGAGCTTTGTGACAGGAGGATGCCTCCCTGTCCTGTTGACGCCAGGCTTGGCCACAGGACTTGCTTTGCCCAGTGGAGTGAGGGCAGGGGTGACGGTGCCCTAAGCCTTCAGAGGCCTCAAATGTTTCCCATCGTCCCTCTTGTCCTTCTGCCATCGCCAGAAGAGGAACATTTCCCAGGGAGCTACCGATCCAAGGAGATGGGGGACATGGCCTGGAGCAGCACAGACCCTGCTGAACTGCAGGTAAGTGAGCTGAAAAATAAATGCTTGTTTTTTGTGCAGCTGAAATTGCCAGGTTGTTGCCCAGTAGAAGTTGCCTGAGCCAGGAGTGAAAACCGTGAGGGCTCTGACCACCTGTCAGCGTGTTTCGTGGTTTGCCCTTTGACCCAGCGTGCTAATTCCAGGTGTCCAGCCCCCCGAAGCACTACACACCACAACACACGAGCAATGATCTTTAGGTGGACACCCAGTTGGCAAGAGCAGGTGTCCCCCCTCCCATCTGATGGGTGGGGCTGTCCAGGCCTCGAGCTGTGAAGTCACTTAGCAGCTCAGCCTGGGAACCCACCAGAGACTGGGGAGCCCTTGGCTCTGGCTTCCCCTCAACTCAGAGCGACAGCTCCAGGGGTCAACAGCCCTCACGGATGTGCATCTTTGGGCACCACCTGGCCTGTCCGAGGCCACACATCGTGGACTGAGAGCCTTGCAGTTTTATCGGCTTGGGAGCCTTTTCCCAGCAGGAGCCGCAGCCCCTGCACAAGCAGTTCCAATCCCTAAAGGGCTGCCGGGGCCTCAAGATGGGCCGAGCAAACTCATCAGATAGAATGCCTGGGGAAAGAAGAATTTCCCATTGGATTGAAGTTGACTGTTTTCCATTCAGCCCCCCAGACAGCCAATCTTTTCACAAGAGAACTGCATTTTTCAGACTCTTTTTATCCCCCTGGTCCTCCAGCGGCCTCTTGGGCAGGATCAAAGGAAAGCTTCCTGGGGGAGGAAGATGCTCAGGGCTGCAGCCAGGGCTCTGCTGCGGGGACTTCTCCCACTCCCTCCCTCAAGTGCTCGGCAAAGGCCAAGGGGAAGAAAACTGACTCCACCACAAGGGCCCATGGACACTTCCGCAGCGAAGTCATCTTTTGCTGGGGGCAAGCTCAGATGGAATCTTGGAGCTGGGAGATAGATGTGTTTGCGGGCTGTCCCCACTCACCTCTCCGTCCATCTCTCACTGTTAGCTCAGAGCTGATAATTCTGTCGACTTGGAGCGCTCACCTGGCTTGGTAGCGAATGCAGTGGAGAACGAATTTTTCCCCAGCAGAGACTCGGCTTGTCCATGGTTATTTGTCGTGGATGCTGTAGCTGGAGTTGGGGCGGGGAGCGAGAAGGCTGGGGGGCAGGAGGCGGCGGTGGCTTCGTGTGGGGGGTTGCAGCCATCAGGGTCTCCATGCCCAGCCGAGGTTATGGGCATCTGGGCATCTACCTGCAGTGCCTGCCCACAAACAGGGAAGGAATAGATGAGCCGGGAAAACCCTACCCCTCAACCATCCTGGTTGTCCGCCAGCCCATCCAGAGGGGGGCTGCTCCATCTTTCCACATCAGGTCACGGAGGAAGGCCTTGTTCCTTTTCCAGCTGCTGCCTTATATTCCCTTGTACATATGTGACGGAGCAGCTGTGATGGCAAGAAGGCAGCCACAGATTAAATCAATGTGAGCACAGGGCTGATCGCCCACAGGCTGGTCAGCGACTTAGGAAGTGCCAGGCACGAAGCCCTGCCCAGTCGGTATCACAGCACTCACCTCCGGGCCAGATATACTCATCCCTCTGCTGTGGGAAAGGGGAGTGTCTCATTCATCCTCCAAACAGCCCTATGCGGTAGGTACCATTCTCACCCTTTGACAGATGCGTAAACTGACGGCCAGAGAAGTTAACAACCTTGCCCGAGATCACACAGCTGAATAGCAGAACTGGGATGCAAACCCAGCCCTGAGTGACCCCAAGGCCCTCCACCCTTGTAACTACCGTATCCCTAGATGGCCCGGTCCTCGGGAAACGTACTGAGGTCATGCTGTTGATCGGAGGATAGGAGAACACAGCTGCATCTTAGATCCCGAGCCTCTTAAAGTCCCGGGTATGACAATAATCCTCCCTGCCCCCACTCAACAGCTTTAAGTAGCCAGGGCAGGGCTCTGGTTTCAGTCAGCAGTCTGATCCAAAGCCCGTGGTTTTTGGTTTGCTAGCTTTTGCCTAAAATAACCAGATCATGGCAGCTGAAGCAAAGCTGATCACTCAGCTTCAGTTGCAGAAGCCAGTCGCCTCCCTCCTGGACTTGCCCCTCTCAAGGGAAGCCTTTGGTCTTCCACTGTCTACTTTGGGGTGATCGATGTGGAAGTCAGAGTCCTGGACCCCAGCATCATCTCTTGCTCCCCTGCAGTCAGAGACCCCAGGCCTGGTGGGGTTGACCCCGGGTGAGGGTACACATGTTGCCAACTGAGTTCTCCCCGGCCCTGATCTGCTGTAAGCAACCTGGAGCACTGCAGGCTGGGGCTGGGGATAAGGGGTGGTCCCTGTGCCTGGCAGCTCCTGGCAGACGTGCTGTCTGGGCTCCTGCACGCTCGCTCTCCTGCATCCAGCACCTCCAGGCTGGGTCAACACTAATATTTACTTTTGAAGGCAAGTCTGAAGCTCAGGGCTGCTTCCCGTCCCCATGGCTCTCCTGGGCCCAGCGGATGGAATTGCAGAGGGGAGGTGTTGGGGACTACTTGTGTGGGCTGAGCGGGAGCCATGGGAGATGGTGGACAGGGAATTAGGTCCAAGGCCTCAAATAACAAAAATAACTATAGTGATCAGAATAGCAATTACTTACAAAGTTCTTACTATATGTCTGATGCTGGGATAAGTCTTTCCTATGCATTTCAATTTTAGTTCTCACCCCGGTTCTTCAAGGCAGGTGTGTCATAGTTTTACAAGCTAGAAGACAGAGGCAGAGAGTAGCTTGTCCAAGGTCACGCAGCTGGTAAGTGGTGGACCTGGGTGGCCAGCTGAGCATATGAGCCTTGGCGATTCTAAGGCTCAGTGTCTACAGGGAACGGGAAGGTTAATGAGCGAAGCCTGGTAAGTGTACGGCAATTGGGAGTGGTTGGGACTGGAGCACAGGGGAGAGGAAACCCCTGTGGAATCCTCAGCTCTAGCGGGTTGTTGCCACAAAGAAATGTGGACCCATTGGGGTCACCGTGTCTGATTTTCAAGAGAAAATCTTGGCATGCTTGTTTCTAGAATCACGGGGAAATATATATATTTATACATCTACAGGTTTTTATTTGAAGTATTCCAAGTTTTAAATGTTGGCAGCACATTCCTTCTCTTAAAAAAGCACAGTGGGAGCCAAGTCAAACATGGCTTGGGGCAATCACACTGCTCCCACCGCAGAGCCCAGTCTGTCTGCCCGGCCCTCGGCTTCCTCCACGCAGGGGTCAGGACTGAGAATTCAGCTCAAGGCCCACGGTCTGGATGGCCACCCCTGGGCCACTTTCGGGCTGGATGCCTGGGGACAGTGGCACCCTTCCATCCAGATAGTCAGGGCCCCCGCTGGCTCCACACTTCAGAGGGTCACCTTCCGCTGTCCCCCCGCCCATGAAGAGGAGGGTTTGCTGCCCACCCGGAGCTCACATCCTCTCTTCTAGACCAGCCTCTGGGTCCTGGCGACCTCAGAATTCCCTACCCCAAGGCCTTGAGCCTGCTTTAGGCACCAGTGTATCAGTTTTCTGTTGCTGTAAAAAGCTACCTAAACTGCATAGTGTGAAACAACAGTCATCTCTCTCCCTCTTTTTTTTTGCTTGGATGCACGGCACAGCATGTGGGATCTTAGTTCCCTGACCAGGGATCGAACCTGTGGCCCATGCGGTGGACGCGCGGAGTCCTAACCACTGGACCGCCACGGAAGTCCCAAGAATCACCTCATTGTTATTACCTTTCATGGCTCTGGGGCCGGTGAGGTCAGCGCAGCAGTCCTCCCGCGGGTGTCTCCTGCCATCCAGTCAGTGGCGGCCGGGGCTGGCATTCTCCTGAGGTTCTTTCACCCACGTGTCTACGGTCGGTCTGGCTGTCAGCTGAGGCCTGGGCCGGGACGGCCAGCCAGAACATCTGCACGTGGCCTCTCTAGGGCCCCCTGCTTCCTCATCGAGGGGCGACTGGCACTCAGAACAACGGTCCCAAGATGCAGAACCAGGAGGAAGCTGAATCACCTTTATGATCTAGCGTCTGAGTCACTGCCGATGTACTTATTGGTGGAGACAGAAACAAAAGTCAGGGGGACGGTTGCGAACTCCACCTTGATGGTGCAGGGGCAGGATTTCACGGGGAGAAGCGTCTGTGGAGTGAGAGATGCTTCCAGGGCCATTCGGGAGAGCGTTTTCTGCAGCAGTCTGCACGTTTCTCTTCCCTGCAGGCCTCCTCCGAGGATGCGCAGGCAGCAGAGGAGGCCCTGCGGTGGCTGCAGGGGCTGGGAGTGGCCGGACAGGGGCGGGCTGGCTGTGCTCCCGCCAGCCTGGGGGCCCTCTGCCTCACCCGTGTCAGGGGCAGGCTGCCTGGAGGGCAGGGCAGGCCCTCTGGATGCTCTTTGAGGAGTCCCCACCGAGAGCGCCATGTGGACAGGGCAGAGGCCAGCTCCTGGGGGATCCGAGTGACGGCCGCTGCTGAGCAGGAAGGGCCGAGGGGAGGAGGAGAGAGACAGAGATAAATGACCCCCTGTGTGTCCACCGACCTCCCGGCCCAGCGTCTTGACTGAGTGTGGAAAGGAGAGCCAGCAGCTGGCTTGCGGGGGACCCGTGAGGGATTCTTCGCGGTGCTTCCTCCGCAGAACTTGGTTTTGCTTCGATGAGACAAAAAGACACACAAGCCAGCTATCGAATAACGCAAGTCCTTGGGTAAGTTTGGGTCAAAGTGCAGGTCTTCTGTAGAAGAGAGAGGTCAGCGTCCCGGTTCTCCAACCTACCTGCAAATCAAAATCACCTGCGGGAGCTTGATGACCTAGTGATGTCCTGGTCCCATCCGCTGAGTTCTGAAGCAGTCTGTCCCTTGGGGGCCTAGGGGTGGGGATTTTTAAAAATTTTTCTTTTATTGAGGTAACACTGGTTTATAACATTACAAAAATTTCATGTGTACAGCCCGCTCATCACCAAACATTTAGTTTCCATCTGTCACCATACTGTTGGGCCCCTTCATCCATCCACCCTCCCCCTGGCCCCTCCCCCTCTGGGAAGGAACCACTACTCAGTTCTTTGGTTTGGTTTGTTCATTTGTTCTATTTTTTTTATATTCCATGTATGCGTGAAATCACGCAGTATTTGTCTTTCTCCATCCAACTTATTTCACTTAGCATAATGCCCTCCAGATCTTGCAGGGGGATTGTGTTTTTTAACTTTTTATTTTATATTGGAGTACAGCGGATTAACAATGTTGTGATGGTTTCAGGTGCACAGCAAAGCGACCCAGCCATACATATACAGGTATCCATTTTCTCCCAGACGCCCCTCCCATCCAGGCTGCCACATAACATTGAGCAGAGTTCCCTGTGCTATACAGTAGGTCCTTGTTGTTTAACCTTTAAAAATATAGCAGTGTGTACATGTCAATCCCAAACTCTCTAACTATCCCTTCCCTTCATCCTTCCCCCGACCCCCCTCGCAGGGGGATTTTTAAAAGCTACCCAGTGATTCTACTCTGCAGCCAAGTTGGAGACCCACTGAGCCAGAGGAGAAATACCT
>NW_006772616.1:3372298-3380337 GCF_000442215.2 Lipotes vexillifer | reverse complement strand
GAAAGAGTCCCAGACCTTAATGAGGGAATGGCTTGACTAGTCAGGGCAAGAGAAGGCATTCCAGGTGAGCGGAATAGCAGGAGCAAAAGAGACCAGGTGAGAATGTGCTTTGCGATATTAGGAGTATCCAACATATGGATGGATCTGCTAAGGTAGCACTTTTGGTGTTGGTAATAGTAACAAAATAAGACTGCCATGTGTAAACACTGTGTTATGAACCTACAGATACAATCTCATTTGGTCCTCACTACAGCTCTGTGAGGTAGGTTTTTTTTTTTTTTTTTTGCTGTACATGGGCCTCTCACTGTTGTGGCCTCTCCCGTTGCGGAGCACAGGCTCCGGACGTGCAGGCCCAGCGGCCATGGCTCACGGGCCCAGCCGCTCCGCGGCACATGGGATCTTCCCAGACCGGGGCACGAACACTTGTCCCCTGCATCGGCAGGCGGACTCTCAACCACTGTGCCACCAGGGAAGCCCAAGGTAGGTATTTTAATTCCCGTTTTACAGGTGACAAAACTGAGGATCAGACTGCCTGTGTGATTGTCCCATAGCTAACCCAGAGCTGGGATTTGAACACCTGGCTCTAATTCTCAAAGTGATGCTTAGAAGATTTGGTGCAAACATGGGGAGTTCTGGACCTGAGCTAGAGATGATAGGGTGACGTGGTGAGGCTGGCAGGTCAGTGTGGAGTCAGAAGGTAGGAGCGGTGTGCGTGTGCAGGAGACGGCAAGCCAGTGAGCGAGTGAGCCAGAAGGAATGGTTAGGCAGTGTCCTGGTGGGTGGGGCAGGATGGGTGGGTGAGAATAGCTCCAGGTCGCAGCTCTGGAGGCCGGAGTAGCGCCTCTCCAGCTGTGGCTCCCTTTCTGCGTGGGTGGGTCAGTTGAGGCTTGGGCCTCCTTCCTGACCATCTCAAGCCTCCTGGCCTTTGCACGTGCTGTTCTCTGCCTGGAACTGTCTTGCCCTCTTCTCTACCTGTCTGTCTGTGAATCCGTCCATGTGTAGCTGAGCTATCACCTCCTGCAACAGTCAGGCAAACTGAGTTTTGAGTTGGAGCTCTGACACGTACCAGTCCGGTGTTCTTGGGCAATTATTCAACCTCCTTGATTCTTAGTTTCTTCATCTGCAGAAAGAAAAGAGTAAAACTAGGCCTTGCCTCTGAGGCTCCTGGGAGGATTAAACGTTTTCATGCGTGTAAAGCTCTTAGGACAGAACCTCGCTCAGTACTAGTGCTGCCAAAAGTCAGCACCCGTTTCTGCCCTGTTGCCCTCACCTCTGCGTTATGGTTGCTATTTGGCTGTCTGATTCCCCCTTGAGACTGTAAGCCCCTTGAGGGCAGAGGCTGTCCTAGCCTCCCCTGGAACCCTGTGCCCACCATGATGCTGGTCGTGACATGGTTCTGGGAGAGTCCTTGGTGCAAACGTGGGAAATTCTGGATCCGATCTAGAGGTAACCTGATCTAGGTGTGGTAGAAATTGCTAGAGGCAATCTCATCCAAGATGTTACCTCTTCTCACCTGATTGTCGATGGGAGCACTAATGTATTCCTCTAAAGGATAACACCTTCCAGGCTCTGGCAGCCAGAGTGGCCACGTGATGCTGTGACCACAGACCAACCCGGCTGTCTGAGGTTGTGTTCTCAGAAGCAGACTCTTTAAGGCAAAGATTCAAGAGCCAGCAGTTTATTTGGAAGATAAATCCAGGAAGGATTTGTATGGCAGTGGAGAAATGAGACAAAGAGGAGAAGCCAAATGCAGACTCTGTGAGTGAGCAAGGTACTGTTGGGGGCAGCTGGGGCTCTGTCCCACTGAGGACAGAGCCTCTGAGGGCAAGAAAGCTGGAGTATTTGTCCACCAACTGCTGTCTGTCATTGGTTGCGGCTGTTCCTGGGCCCCATTAACTCTGGCACATTGGGTCTGCTCCATGTGGTGACCTGAGCAAGCTACTGGGGCCAAAGGAAAATATTTGTAGTAGTTTCTGTGGCTTAACTGGCGAGTGTCCAGGGGACTTGGGAGGGGCAGGCACCAACAGTGTCTTTTATAGAAGTGTAAGTTGTTGCAAAGAACTTCCTGAAAAGCCCCACAAAAGGTAGCCTGACTCAGCTAAGGGCTCTTTTGCTTATGACCTTCCCACTTTCCTCTTGCTTAGAATATAGTTTTAATGGTTGGAGCTGTGGGAGCCATATTATGTCCATGAGGAAAAGGCCAACAGAACCATCAGATTTCTCACTGTTCCTACAGCTTTTCATTAGAAAACAATTTACTGGGCTTCCCTGGTGGCACAGTGGCTAAGAATCTGCCCGCCAGTGCAGGGGACACAGGTTCAAGCCCAGGTCCAGGAAGATCCCACATGCTGCAGAGCAACTAAGCCCATGTGCCACAACTAATGAGCCTGCGCTCTAGAGCCTGTGAGCCACAACTACTGAAGCCCGTGCACGTAGAGCCTGTGCTCTTCAACGAGAAGCCACTGCAATGAGAAGCCCACACGTCACAATGAAGAGTAGCCCCCAGCTGCCACAACTAGAGAAAGCCCGTGCGCAGCGACAAAGACCCAAAAATAAATAAATAAAATAAATGAATTCATAAAACAAAGAAAACAATTTACTACTAGACATAATGTCACGTAAGAGGAAAAAAACCCCTCTTCACTCTATAGTTTCAGGCAGCCAATGATACTTGGGTTTCATGTTACTTGCAGCCTAATCCGATCTTAGTTCAAAAAACTGTAAATGTTAAAGAGTGAATGAATAAACTCTGGGCAGGGGGTGGAGGTAAGGTAGAGAGCACCTTTTGCTTACAAAGATGCCCAGCAGGTTTGACTATATTCCTAGACGGTAAGGGCTGGATAATAATTATTTTTGCTCATTATTTTATTCTCAGATTGTGCAGAGGAGACTTGTAATAATTGTTTCCTGAATAGGTAAACGGCCAATGATCCTGGGGGAGAAGAGGGAGCTGCAGATGCTCTGGACAAAATTTATTTGCATTTACATTTATGGAACATCTTTTCGTATACCAGGCTGTATTTTTATTTTTTTTATTTTTTTATTATTTTTTTTTTTTTTTTTACTAAAGGGGAAGGATTGGGGAGGGGAAAGAAGGAAAAGCAGATGAGCGAGGATCAAGTACAGGCAGACCTCGAAGATATGCGGGTTCAGTTCCAAACCACCACAGTAAAGTGAATATCACAAGAAAGTGAGTCACACAAAGTTGCTGGTTTTCCATTGCATATAAAAGTGATGTTTACACTACATTATAGTCTGTTAAGTGTGCAACAATAGCATTGTCAAAAAAATAGTTACCTTAATTTTAAAATAATTTGTTGCTAAAAAATATTAACCATAATCTGAACCTTCACCAAGTTGTAATCTTTTCAAGTGATGGAGGGATTGAAATATTGCTAGAATTACCAAAATATGACACAGAGACACAAAGTGAGCAAATGCCGTTGGAAAAATCGCGCTGATAGACTTGCTTGATGCAGGGTTACCACAACCCTTCAGTTTGTAAAAAAACCCAATATCTGTGAAGCACCCTAAAGCAAAGTGCAGTGAAATGAGGTGTGCCTGTATTAAATCAAATAGGTCATACTTCTCTCTGAACCGCAGTGTCTTCATCTGTAAAATGGGAATGATAACCATACCATACTGAAGTTTGTGGTAAGGATTCAATGAGATAATATCGCCCAGTGATTTGCCAAGTTCAGGAACATAGTAGGTCCTCAACAGAGGGTGCTTTTATCATTGTTGTTCTTCTTGAACAACATGGACACCTCTACTGGGCCCTGTGGAAAATAAATAAGACATGGTCTTGTCCGCAGATAGCTGATGATCTGATAGGAGGGACTCACTGTATTAGGAGGGAGGATTAGTGTAATTATTCCCATTTTATGGCTGGGGAGATAGACTCCGGGGGGTTATAAAACGTGCCCAAGAAACCAGCTGACTGGTTTGTGGTGGGGCTCTCCCTCAGTACCATGCGGGAACTTGGGAGGAGCACTCAAGAAGTGCTACTAACTTTGGGACAAATTCAGCAGAGAAGTTCTGTGGCTTGGCCTTGTACGGAGGACCAACACTACACAAGGGTCCCAGTGGGCTCTGCGATGGCAGCTCCACACTCCCTCTCACTGCCCCTGGTTGCCTCCCATCCTCCAGGCCTCACAGACCTCCAGAGACCCATTCCAGCCCTGAACGTGAAAACGCACTGATTGAAAGTTGAATTGGCATGGAACACCTAAAGGAGGTGTCCTTTAGCAAAGCTATGCGTGGAAATGTCTTCCAAATTAGGATGAGGCGCTTTATTTTCCAGCTTAGTCCCTGAACAAGCTTCCTCATTCCCGGGACTGTTCTGGTGCTGGCGATGGCAGAGTTGCTGTTGCCAAGACTGTAGACCACGGTGAACTGTCGGTGGCTGGTCCCGCTCACCAAGGGGAAAAGAGAAGAGTTCCCCTCATCCCCTGACTGGGAGTCTTCCCCAGGTGGGTGAGGATGTTTCCCCAAAGTTTGTATGGTGATTGATGGAGTTATTAAGATTCACTGAGTAAATAATGTTCCCATTCAGAAGCTCGGGTTTGAAGCACATCTAACTTCCCTGTAAGTGGGCTTCCTTGTTTGTTTGTTTGTTTTAACTTATTTATTTTTGCTGTGTTGCGTCTTCGTTTCTGTGCGAGGGCTTTCTCTAGTTGCGGCAAGCGGGGGCCACTCTTCATCACGGTGCGCGGGCCTCTCACTATGGCGGCCTCTCTTGTTGCGGAGCACAGGCTCAGTAGTTGTGGCTCACGGGCCTAGTTTCTCCGTGGCATGTGGGATCCTCCCAGACCAGGTCTCAAACCCGTGTCCCCCGCATTAGCAGGCAGATTCTCAACCACTGCGCCACCCGGGAAGCCCCGGGCTTCCTTGTTGACTGAGCTTTAGAGCCCTATCCATTCCCACGGTCCCCATCACGGACTCTGTGACCACCACACTGTTTCGGATAAAGTGACTTTCCTAAGGATGAAGGCCTCAGAGGGGAGAAGGAAAGGGGCAGGGGGCTGAGAAGCCCTGCTTAGTCTCATCCGCAGGATGCTGGTACTGATGCTGAAAGCGCAGCGTCTTCTCTGTACACCGGTGCCGAATCCAATCTTGGAGACAGGGTTTTGGGCGAAATAGAAAAGGAAAGCTTTATTCCTTTGACACAGCGGGCTCCTGCCGCGTAAAACTGTGTGTCCCCACTTGGAGAAGTGAGTGAGAGGTTTTCTAGTAATGGTTCAAAGAGGACGTGATCAGCTCTGGGAACTTGTTCTGACGGGTGGTGGCGAGGTAAGTAGGAGTCAGCATCATCAACCCTGAGGTCCAAGGGATCTGGGATCTACATGCTCGTGTGCAGCGTACCTTCATTAATCGTTAACTTCTCCCCACCTGGAGGGGGTTTCAGTGTCTGCAGAATAGCTCAAACATATTGTTGTGTGTGTCCGTTGATAGGGAAACAGGACCTTGCTGCAAGGCTGTTCTTGACTGTTTGTTTCTCCCTGGTCTCGCACCCCCTCCCTTCCCTTCCCTAATCAACTTACTGCTTGAACCTGCCCAGTGCAACTCAGGGAAGGTCATGGAGGCTGAATGAAGGCTGTTTCCTGTAATCAAAGAAATGGGGGACACAGAAAGTCTTTGTGCCCAGGAGCCCCACAGGGCCCTGCTCGGTAACAGTACTAATGCAGGCAATGCTGGGCTGTGGGGCTTTCTCTCAGCAGGACTACCACTCCCTCCTCCAGCATCTTGTCACCTGAGCGATGGTTTTCCTACGTGACACGTACCCACAGGCTATAGCTCTGCTTTTCGGGAAACAGGGAAACATCATCATCCCAGTCTTGACCGAACTACCCGATAGCACGTGGTGGGATGCAATGTGTCCTTTGCCTCTGGTGTTTCTACCTTGCCGTCTCTTTCATGCTGCCAGCGGTGCCCTTTGTACTTATTGCCTCGGGGAGGGAATGACTCAGCAGAAACTCTGAGGTCAAAGAGTGTCAGCTCTTGGCTTTGGAGTTTCAAAAGCTTAGGCCTCAGGGGGACACGAGGGAGTGACCAGCATAAATAATAGATGTGGGAGAAGGGTTGGGGTAGAGGGAGAGTTCTCAACCTGGTGACGGAAAGGATTCCCCTGGGTGGGGGAAGGGAGAGAGATGGAGGGGATGTGATAAAGGAAGGTGGACCTGGGGCCGTGTGGGCAAGAGGGGACTCGGCCTCCAGATACCGCCTGGCCCCCTGGGAGAGAGCACTTGGGTCCTCAGGCAGGGATGCCCAGGGGAGCTCAGTCGGGACCTCCGGACAGTGCAGTCTCTTCTCGTGGTTGTCATGCACCATCAACACACAGGACCTTTAAACTGTACAGGTGGCTGGGGTCCTGGGTACCTGCAGGGGTGATAGAGATGGAAGAGACAGAGCCGCTGATCTCTCCCAGCCCCCAGCCCCAGCTGGACTTGCCAAGATGTACCTGCTGAGGTGGGGCAGGGCGCACCCCAGGGCTCTTAGAAGCTCCTTAGCTTACAGCATGGGAAGGAGGAATAAGATGGGCTGGGGGTTCATGTCCGTCCCTGAGGACCAGCTCTAACTCTACCTTTTCTGTTCCTCTTTGGAAACCTTAACGGGGTGCAAATGTAAGACAGAAGCCCCCTTCCTTCCTCCCTTGCAGAAGCTCAGGGGACGTAGTCTGTTTCCTCAGCTCGACGGTTCTCCCCGGGGGCCTCTGCTCCCCAGCCAGGCCGCCCAAGGGGTGGAGTCTCCCAATGGCCCTGCCTGGCCCTCCTCCCCAACCCCTCACAAGAGCACAGGCCTTTTTATTTAAAGAGCTCATCGCTGCAGGAAACAGATGGGAGTCACAAAAATAATAAACAGTGAGAATTTCAAAGGTTCCGGAAGCTTCGAGTCATGGTCTCAGGCCTGTAGTTAAAGACTTCCTTCTGAGATAGGTCCTGAAAATGACTGCAGCCACTGTTCCTTGAGCTCCTGGGGTGGCCAGACGGGGACTGGTAGCGTCCTGAATTGTCAGCAGCGGGGCCAGTCTGTGATCCTGACAGAGGGACCTACGGAGGGAGGGAGTCCTTACTGCCGGCTTCCAGATGCAAACCCTGAGTTCAGAGAGCAGGCTGGGGCCACATGATCTATGGGGCCCAGTGCAAAATGAAAATGTGTTGTCCTTTTTCAGAGATGACTAAGAATTTTCAAGATGTTGATATCAGAGCATTAAACCAGGCGTGAGGCCCTTCTGAGCTTGGGGCCCTGTGTGACTGCACAACACCCGGGCCCACGAAGCCAGACCTGTCGGAGAGATGAGGCAGTACCTCAAGAACACAGCTAGTGCGAGGCCAGGTTTCAGTGCAAGTCCTCGGACAGCCTTAAGCTGAATTTTGCTCCTGTCCTTCACCTGCAGGTATCCCTATTCCCTCCCTCCCACCCACCATGGCTGATGGAAGCTTGGCTCTGTCCCTGATTTCCATGACTTAAAAAGAATAGTAAAAGGCAGAGCAGGACTGTAAGTCTCGGACACTGCACAAATCCGGTGTTGTTCCCATCAGCCCTTTGGCGTGTGTTGAAATGGAAGCTGAAGAGAGGCTTGGGCGTTGCCCTGTGCCTGGCCTTCCCCATTCAATTAAGTTGACAAGTCAACATTTTTGAGACCGATGATTCTCATTTCCAGTGCAGTCTGAAAGCCCCTGGGGGCAGGAAGAATATTTAGGCTTGCTTACTTCCGGAAGTGGTATCTTCACTCCAATTTACGTGGACTTGATTTTCAGAGACTACAGCGGGCTCAACCCACATAGATAAGTGTTCCCGATGGGACACGTATAGTATAGGGTTTACAGTATACATTTGATCCAACAGTTTAAAACCTGTTTATATGAGCATATATATTTGTATATTATTTCCTTATCACAGTGATTCACAGAGACTTTACCCTCCCCCTTCTTCTGGGGACGTTTGTCTGGGGATGTTTTTGTTGTCACAGCTGGGCGGGGGGGGGGGGGGGGGCGGGAATCTGCTACTGGCTCCCAGTGGGGCAGGGCACCGGGGCA
>NW_006772616.1:3366325-3371497 GCF_000442215.2 Lipotes vexillifer | reverse complement strand
GTCACAGCTGGGCGGGGGGGGGTGGGGGGCGGGAATCTGCTACTGGCTCCTAGTGGGTAGAGGCCAGGGATGCCTCTAAACATCCCACACTGCACAAAGTGGCCCCCACAGCAAAGAATTATCCAGCAGTCATAATTCATTTTGCTATTTTCAAGGAATGAAATAGATATCTAAGACTGGAAGCCCAGTTTGTGAAAATCTATCCTTAAGAAATGAAGTTTGGGGCTTGCCTGGTGGTGCAGTGGTTGAGAGTTCGCCTGCCGATGCAGGGGAAAACGGGGTCGTGCCCCGGTCCAGGAAGATCCCACATGCCGCGGAGCGGCTGGGCCTGTGAGCCATGGCTGCTGAGCCTGCACGTCCGGAGCCTGTGCTCCGCAACGGGAGAGGCCACAGCAGTGAGAGGCCCGCGTACCGCCAAAAAAAAAAAAAAAAAAAAAAAAAAGACCAATCAGGGGTCGACTGAACCTCAGGTAATCCTCACAACAACCCCAAGGAGTCTGAACTGTTACCCCATTTTGCTGATGAGGAAACTGAGGATCAGAGAAGGCAGATAATTGGGGAAGGACTTCCTGGAGGTGGGCTTCACCCAAAGATGCCGCCACAGAGTCAGGCACAACATGGGGTTTTTTCTGGCCCTAAGGGATTCACTTTTGTCTCTTGGCACCCCACCTGCTTTGGTGACCCCACCCCCTGGGGGCCCCACTTTTCCGCCTCCAGCTCAGGAAGTCCCCCCTCTGCGTTTGCTCACAACAGCTTCTGTTTTTTTCCATTCCACCTCTACTTCTGAATGTGCTGTGTTCATAACTCCTGGACTTTGCCTTCAGGGAATCACCTTCCTTCTAGGAGCTTGGGATAAACTGACCCCAGACTCAGAGTGATAGCACTAGTGGATAACTTTTCTTAGGCTGAAGTGATTGTTTTGGGATGACCAAGTCTGAGCCAGTGAGAAGCTCTGAGAGGTTTGCTGCCCTATGGCTACCCCGGGGGGCTCAGCCTAAGGGGCTGCCAGATGAAATACAGGAGGCTGGTTAAATTCGAATTTCAGATAAACAGTGAATAAAAAAGTTCTTTTAAAGTATGTCCCACTAAATATTTCGGACATACTACAAAAGTAATTCTTGTTTATCTTAAATTCAAATTAAACTGACATTCTGTATTTTTTTATTGAAGGATAGTTGATTTACAATATTAGTTTCAGGTGTACAGCATAGTGATTCAGTATTTTTACAGATTATACAACATTAAAAGTTATTACATGATAATGGCTATAATTCCCTGTGCTATACAGTATATTTTTGTTGCTTATCTATTCTCTTTATAGGAGTTTGTATCTCTCTCTCTTTTTTTTTTTTTTTTTTAGATATTTTTTGATTCTCACATCTTTATTTTTATTTTTATTTTTTTTTATTTTTGCGGTACGCGGGCCTCTCACCGCCGCGGCCTCTCCCGCCACGGAGCACCGGCCCCGGATGCGCAGGCCCAGCAGCCCATGGCTTACGGGCCCAGCCGTTCCGCGGCACGTGGGATCCTCCCAGACCGGGGCATGAACCCGTGTTCCCTGCATCGGCAGGCGGACTCTCAACCACTGTGCCACCAGGGAAGCCCAGGAGTTTGTATCTCTTAAACCCATACCCCTGATTTGTTCCTCCCTCCTTCCCTCTCCCCTTTGGTAACCATAAGTTTGTTTTCTATGTCTGTGAGTCTATTTTGTGTATATGTTCACTTGTATTATTTTTTAGATCCCACATGTAGGTGATATCATATAGTATTTTTATTTTTCCATCTGATATGTCACTAAGCATAATATTCTCTAGGTCCATCCATGTTGCTACAAATGGCAGAATTGCATTCTTTTTTATATATTGTATATATATATATATACACCACACCTTCTTTATCCATTCGTCTATTGATGGGCATTTGGGTTGCTTCCACATCTTGGTTATTGTAAATAGTACTGCTGTGGACATTGGGGTGCATGTGTCTTTTCAGATTAGTGTTTTCATTTTTTTTTCGGCTATATACTCAGGAGTGGGATTGCTGGATCCTATCGTAGTTCTGCTTTTTGTTTTTTGACGAATCTCCATACTGTTTTCCATAGCAGCTGCACCAATTTATATTCCCATCAACAGTGTCCAAGGGTTTCCTGGCATTCTGTATTTTTATTTGCTAAATCTGTCCACCTATCAGAGGAGGCAAAAGAGGAGATAGCTCCTGGTGACACCATCTGAGCCCTTAGTCTCTCCCTCCATTGGGAATCACTGTGATAATGAAATAAATTCAAACTTACCTAAAGCCAAACTACCTAGGGACTTACAGCTGCAAAACTGCTAAGGAATTTTCTGGACCTTCTCAAAGTCTTGGCCTTGGGAAGCTTGGAAAGCAAGCCTCCTAAGCGTGTCCTATGCTTCCTCCTGTCCTGACACCGGGCTTAGGGTCAGGGAGATAAAGGTTTATGGAACAACAGGTTTCTGGGCTTAGCTCCCTTATAATAAATTGTTTTTATTTCTTCCAGCATCTACTATTGTTACCGACCAGGGTTCTCTGCCTCTTCAATCAATAGAAATTGATCAGAGGCCAGACAAGAAATTCAGGCAAGGCGTCATTGGGGCCCCTGCTGCAGCAGTGGGGAGTGGGAACAAACAGCAGGTTCCCTTGCTTGTTCGCTCCCCGGGTGGGGGGGGGGGCAGGGGGTGGTGAGCTTGTTCCTTATATGGGGTGAGGGTAGGGGTGTGGCCAGGGGTCTTTGAGGGTGGGGTGGGGGTGTGGCTTAGGTGGTGGTGTGTTCACCGGGCACGCGTGCAGTGCCCTGCTTTTGCTCCCGATGCCCTGCTTTTGTTCCAGGCTCTTCAAAAGTGGCAGGTGGGTCTTTTGGTCTCTTTGTATCTTTTGTCCAGAATTTGCCCCAGTTGTCCGTGCACGCAGTTATTTTTAGTCCCATACAGTTTCTTTGTATGTTGTTGCCTGAGGAGAGGTGTGTCCAGGTGCAAGCATCGCAGCCCTGCAGCAAAGGGTCCCAGGTCCCAGCCTGTCTCACTATGTGCTAGACACTGTACTGGGGATTTCACTTAAATGACTTCCCACCCTTCAAATGTCTTGGACTTTGGTAACATCACACCCATTTCACAGGTGAGAAAACAGCGGTCTGGAAAGGTGGCATCGTTGGCTTTAGAGCACAGGCTGAGAAAGTGAGAAGCGGGGAATTTTAAACCGGTCCTCACACCTGCAAAGCCAGCGCTGGTCCCTTACAGCTTCCCACCTCTTGGCTCCCACACCTTTGCCTGCTGGTGAGCCCTTTGGAAGGAACCCAGTGCTATTCACGGCCCTGCCTTCCTCTCTCAGCCTGCAGGGACCCCCATGAGCTCCCCACCTCCTGCTTGAAACAAGCCGCTGAACATCTGGAAGCCCTAGGAGGCCGTTTTCTTTGGCAACCCTCGCTTTAAGGGCTCATGGAAATTCTTGCCTCTACTGCTGTGCCGTGAGCAGGTCAGGTACACAGGCCTCTGGAGGCCAGAGGAGCTGGCCGCATCTGCTTCCCATTACCTTGCAGAGGGACTGCACAGCCAGCTGCGGGTAACAGGAGCCCCTGGCCTCTGATTTACAGCCCATTTGTATTTAAGCCTCGGAAGCAATTATTTGGTTGGAGCCTGGGGGTAAGAACTTTTCAGAGCCGAGAGAAGCGGATCTCAACTGGCTGGCCTCCCTCCCCAGGTGGGTGAGAATCACCTGGTTGAGGACCTTCTTATTTATGTAAGTTACCAAACTCTTATGGACCTGCCTGTGTGCCCGGCACTATTTTGAGCACTTCATGAATATTCACTCAGTGAAGTCTCCTTGGGGGGAGATGCTATTATCATCCCATTTTACGGTTGAGAAACTGAGGTCCCCAAAGATTACATAACATGCTGCAGTCACCTAGCTGGGAACATGGGCTCATTTATCCACATTTCATTTATCCATCCGTTGGTTGGTGGACATTGCGTTGTTTGGGCTTATGAATAACGCCGCTGTGAACATTCGTGTAGTTTGTGAAAACCGAGAGGAAAACTGGTAATCTGACAGGATGTTGTGTAGGAAGTAGGAATCGTGTGGCTTTGGGAGTGGGCACTTTGGCTGGAAGCGTCTGGGTTGTGACTGCTTATGAGCTCTGTGACCATGAACAATTAATTTTATATGTTCTGTGCCTCTTTCTCCTCAACTGTCAAATGGAAGTAATACTGGTACCTTCTTAATTGGATGGTTATGAGGGTTGGATTAGCCAGGGTTCTTTAGACAAACAGAGCTAATAGGATATAGATGTATATATGATTTATAAGGAATTGGCTCGTGTGATTATGGAGGCTGAGAAGTCCTACGATTTGCCATCTGTGTGCTGGAGACCCAAGAAAGCCAGTGGTTTTAAGAACTGGGGTGGGGGGTGGGGCGGGCAGTGGAGTAAGTCCCAGCTAAGGACCGGGAAGACCAATGTCTCAGCTCCGCAGTCAGGCCAAGAGAGCAAATTCCCTCTTCTCTGCCTTTTAGTTCTTTTCAAGCCTTCAAGGGATTGGATGAGGCCCTCTCACATTGGGGAGGGCCATCTGCTTTACAGTCCACTGATTTAAATGCTCATCTCTTTTGAAAACACCCTCACAGGGGTGCCCAGAAATAATGTTTAATCTGGGCATCCCAGGTCCTCATTAAGTAGACACAGAAAACCGTCACAAGGGTAAATTGAGATACTGTATGTTGGTTGTTTTCTTGTGGATAAATATAGAGCTCAGGAGAGCAGAGGGAGTGGGGAGGGTGGGCAGGTAACTAGGCTGGAAGGGAAGTGGTGGGGAGTCAGCAAGGGCTTCCTGGAGGAGGAGGCATCTAAGCTGGGGCAAGTAAGAGTCAGCTGGGGGATGATGACATCCCTCCTCCCTCACCTCCAGGTCAGGGAATCTGACAGCCAGAGGAAGGCTCCAGGCAGGCAGCCATCCCACCACCTCGGCCTCCCTGCTGGCAAGTCTGACACTGAGGGGGGGGGGGGGGGGGGGGGGAAGACGCCTGGGACAAGAGGTAACACAACATGGTGGTTAAGCTCAGAGCTCAGGTCAGACCGGGTCACCTGGTGTACAGATCCCCTGGCTTCCCTACTGTCTACCTGGGTGCCCCTGGGCACCTTGCTGAACCTCTCTGAGCCTTAACATC
>NW_006772616.1:3341461-3366315 GCF_000442215.2 Lipotes vexillifer | reverse complement strand
TGCTGAACCTCTCTGAGCCTCAACATCCTTATCTCTTAATGGGGACAGTGGTGACAATACCGACAGCACAGGAGAGTCGTGAGAATTCGGTGAGGTGATGTAGGGAAGCAGTGGCCCAGGGTGCCTGGTGGGTCCGTGTCAATGGTCAGTCTTGGCTGAATCCCTCTCTATCTGCACCGTCCCGTTGCCTCCAGTGTCTTCCCAGAGCAACGGCAAAGCAGGCAACTGTTTTTGCACCTGGGGCTGCTGTTTAAAGAGCTTGGAGTGGAGACTGGGACAAGGGAGTCGAGTCGGGGTCAGGCCTGAACCTGCTGTGTGGTCTTGGGAGAGTGAACCATCCCTGCTGAGCCTGGGGGGAAACGGCTGACTGATGGGTGAAGGGGAAATGAGATAAAGGAGGTCAAGCCCTTGCTGTTCCCTGTCTCCCTGGGAATCCCTAAGAACATTCTCCAGCCTCCTCCTCCGCCCTCATCCCTCTAGGGGGCTTAATTGGGCAGCTGCAGTCACTGGGTGCTTAACCTTCGTTAATCCCCAGAGCTGCTTCCAGTGCCCCGTCAGGGAAGCCTGTGAGTGCCGGGAGCAGGGAGCCAGCCCAGCTCGGGCCTCCCAAGTAGCACAGCCGAGCTCGGAGCCCAGCATCATGGCCCTTGGTCCTGGAGTCCTCCTGGAGTCGTGGGGGCAGCCCTGCAGCCAGCAAGCCACCTTCCCCTTCACCCCATCTTTGTTCTCCTAGCCCAGCACTGTCCGGTGGAAGTATAATGTGAGTCACGTAAATAATTTTCAATTTTCTAGTGGCCATATTAAAAACTATAAAAAGAAACAGGTGAGATTTTAATAGCGCATTCTGTTTAACCCAAAGTTTTCCAAACGTGATCTTTTCAACATAGAACCAATATGCACAATTATGAACAAGATATTTTACGTTCTTTCATGCCTAGTAAGCCTTGCAAACGTGGTGTGCATTTTACGCTTTTACAGCGCATCTCAAATCGGATGCTAAGTTTTCACGGGAATACTTGATCTGTATTTAGATTTCACAGAATGAATCGTTGAAAGAGTAGATTCACCTACCTAAGTTGTTTCAGACCCAGAGAAAAGTATTCCAATAACTGAACAAGTATCTTTTTCAGTTTAAATGTAAATTAAAATTAAATAAGAGGAATAATTCAGCTCATTAACTGCACTAGTATCGCATTACCAGGTCTCACGTGTGGCTGGTGGTACTGGGTGGCACAGCTCTGGCCTTTGCACCCAGGTGCCCACGGCTGCTCCCCAGCTGACCTCCCAGAGAAGGCGTGTGGAGCAGTAGAGGTAGAAGAAACTCTGCCTCCAGTTTGCTGTGTGACCTTGGGTAAGTTGCTAGACCTCTCTAGGCTTTTCTTTTGCCAGCTGTCGAACCCTTTCATTCAAATAAACCGAGTGCCTACACCATGCTCTGTTGTAGGCTCTGGGAGTGGCCGGGAAAGAGCACACATTTCTCCTCCCAGAGCTTCATTGTGGCCTGGGAGATGGTAATAATAATAATGACAGCTAACACCAGGTGAGCCCCTTACCATGTGCCAGCTGCTGTTGGGTGCCCTCAATGTTCCCCATCTCCTCTAACCCTCATGGTAACTAACTTTGTGGGGCAGGTGTCATGTCACCGTCTCACGTGGGAAAACTGAACCGCACAGAGCAGTTAAGAAACTTGCCCAAGGTTGCCCAGCCAGCAAGGGGCAGCGCTGGGGTTTGAACCCAAGCTGTCTGGCTGTAGTGCGAATGCTTTCATCGCCTCCTTTTGCCTCCAGTGAATAGGGTGGCAATGATGAGTGCTGGGAAGAGAAAGAAGGCAGAAGAAAGGAAGGGCTGTTATTTTAGATCAAGAGGACAGAGGCCATGCTGCTCTCCAGGCTGACCAGACGTTCCTTAACATCCCTAACACGGCAGCTTGTCAAGGGCTGATTCTGCCCCTGGCTTTGGAGGGCTAAGGGAGGCCCCAAGGCAGAGTGTGATGTATCCGAGTCTTTGAGGTGGCTCCTGGCTCAGATTTGCCCCGCAGCGCTGAAGGGTTGGGCTCCTGACTTGCCAAGTACAGCCGGGCCCTGCCAGGCAGGTGTGTCACTCAGGCTGGGAGCCAGTGGCCAGCAGCTGCTGGGCTGAGTCACGCTTGTGCCAGGGACCGCAGTCCAGAGAGCAGCCAGCTCCCAGCATGTACGGAGCACATTTTCTTTAGTGATGTCACTTTCCTTCCCTGGTTCAGCCCTGTCTTTCCCATTCCCCTCCCCTCTCCCTTTCTGCCCTCTCATCTCCCTCCCCTCCCCGTCCTTCTCTCCCGCTCCCTCACTCCTTACTTCCCATCCATCCATCCACCCACCCAGTATTTACTGAGCGCCTCCTATGTGCCAGATACCGTGTTAAGCTCTGGGGACACTGCCGTGACTAAGGCGCTTCTGTCCTCAAGGCACAGTATGAACAATTAGGGTGGCACCATAAATAAAACTGCAGTCTCAGCTTAGAGAAGAGATGTGTGCTCTTCGAGAACAATACTGAGATGGATTTTGGGAATTTGATTCTCTTTGTACATGGAAAGAGACTGTAGACAAAATTAAAAGACAAGAGATTGGAAAACTCTTTGCACCCTCTGGGATGCACAGGGAGCCCGCATCTGTGTACAGAGCACGTTGCTCAAGGCGTGGCCCTGAGCGCCACTCCCTTCATAGCAGGGCCTGCTCTCAGTTTTTTCCTTGTCCTTTTTCTTTTCTTTTTTTGTCTTTTTTTTTTTTCTTTCTCATCTTCTATTGTACATTAAATAATAGTGCCCTGTGAGTAGATGAGGGCGTCAACTTCCTGCCCCAACGAGGTTAATCAAGAACAGATATGTCATGGGATCAATTCACTATCAATTCATTGACAATTTATTGAGCGCCTACTACGTTCCATAGGGTGATGCTCCAGTGTGGAGCAAGACAGAATTCCTGACCTCAGGGGTTTAGAATTTAGTGTGGGTAGCAGACAGGACGCTAAGCAAAGGTTCTTTGGGGTGATGAGTGCGATCCAGTCCAGGGATGCAGAACCCGCTGATACAGAGGGCCAACTGTATTTACCATTTTATATAAGGGACTTGAGCGTCTGCGGATTTTGGTATCCACGGGGTCCTGGAACCAATATTTCCACTGATAGGGAGGGACGGCTGTAGTTCCATCTTGCAGGAGTCTAGCAAGTGATGGCAGTGGGGAGGTAATTGGGTCAGATTACAGATGGTATGATACACTACGCCAAGGGGGTTGGACACTGTTCAAAGATCAGTGGGAAGCCTTTGAAGAATTATAAGCCAGAGAGTGGCTATCTCACATTTGTCTCTTAGAAAGATTACGTTGGCTGCATCCTGAATAACGGAGTGGGGAAACCTGGAGATGGAGCGATCGGTTAAGGGGCTGTTGCCAAAATCCAGGCGAGAACCTATAGTGGCTTAAAATAAGGAAATGGCAGTGGGGATGGAGAGAAATGCGTGGAGGTCTAGGTCAGGATCAAGGCGAATGGCCGTAGGGACTGCTTCTTCGGGGCAGGAGGGATCCAGGAGGACCCCAGCTTCACGGCTTGAGCAATTGCAGGGGCTGGTGGGGCTGGCAGGGAGCAGGACACTGGGTGGAAAACTGTTTGGGAAGAGGAGACGTTGGATGATGAGTTTGGGATCCTTGTGAATCTCACAGTGGCAGTTTGCACGAGGCAGTTTCATGAATCGGAAGGTGAGGGGGAGGTTTGGGCTGCAATTCTAGACCTGGGAGGTGAAGGCAGACAAACAGGACTAGAAGGAGCAGCTGCAGTAGCTCACGGAGCCTGTATCATTCAAGGAAAGAAGGCACCGAACATTTGACACTGGGTTGGGTGTTTGGATCAAGAGCCAGGAGATTCCTGGGTTCTTGTCTGGCACTCGCTGGCTGTGTGAGTTTGGATGGGTCACTTGTCTCTGGGCGTCAGACTCGCCATCTATAAAACATGGCACTTGGATAAGATCAGTGATCTTCCACTGTCCCTCTGAGCCCTCAGAGTTTCAGGAAGTCTTTCTGAGGAGTGGCTCAGCAGCGGCTGAGGAGGTGTTGGTTGGCTGTGGCTTGGGACTGTCACCTTCTCTTCAGGCACAGGAGTTCCGCCGTGATTTGTTTTGTAATTTGGCCCTCTCAGTTTTGATTTGAAGAAAGGGCTCCATGACTCAAGAGAGGCTGATGGGGAGATGACCTCTCATGTTCCATCTGGCAGAGGGTAGAGTCACACCCAGTTGGGAGTTTCCCTGATGCTAGAAAGAGTGATGTCTCCATGAGTTGGAGGGAATTAACAGCAACAAATCTCCCGGCACTGTTCAGTACAGGCTACAGATCCAGGGGAAACGGATGATTCCTGAACCCAAGATGTTCCCGTGGACTTGTCTGGAGGGTTAGCATCAGCAGCAAGCACTCTAGGGATAACAAATGAGATTCTGCTCTAGTGATACTCGCAGTTGATGAGAAGGTTGCCTGGAGCTGCACTGAGAAGGCTTCTGAGGCTGCGTCTCAGTGAGGAGAAAGTGCTGTGATTGATTGGCAGTGTCTGCCCTGGGCAGCAGATGAGTGTAGTGGTGTGTGTGTCATGTATCTGCTAGCTTTGATCTAATCTTTGCTCTTGACCAGGACATGAACTCTTTCATCCCTTTCCTAGTCCCTGGCTGCTCTATTGTGCTTTCCCTTCCTTCTCCTTCTCTTGCCATTGAGTATTTCAAAGGTTCATCCTGGCCCACTTCCCAGTGGACCAGTCACTTCAGGAAACGAATGGGCTGCTCTTTGGAGGAAGCCAGATCACTCAATGAGTTCCCATTTCTGCAGAATTGGATGGTTAGTCATGCTGACCAGGGGCAGAAGGTGGGCTCATGGCCAGAGAAGTACAATGCTTCTTTGCCGAGACCCAGGGCGTGGGCCTTCCTTCTGCAGATATTCAAGGCCATGTTCAGGAGGCTCTTGACACCACCCTTGATCCTGCTTGCTGTGTTGTAATGGGGGCCTGCCAGCACTCATGGTGGGGGTGAAGGCAGGAGTGAAAAATGGGCACTCTATTCCACCTCAGGAAATTGAAAACCTGCCGTTATCTTTAACGTTTTAAAAAAGTAATCTTGATTACATAAGGAAACCATGCCTATTGCAGAAAGGTTGAAAAAACGTGAATAAGCAGAACTACCTGTCATCCTAATACCTAGAGATAAGCACTATTTCAGCAACCTGGTGTTTGTCTTTCCAGACATGGGCAGCGTGGACGCTAGTCCATCAGAGTAGATGATGGCTATAGCCTTGGGGTGGGTGGGGTGGGACCCCTGCTGGGCCAGGCATTAACTCTAGAGCTGCTGGATTACGGGACGGTCTAGGGTCCTGGGGCTGGGGCCAGGACAGGTGGGGTGGCATGTGATGTGTGGAGTTAAGGCAGCAACTTTTATCAACCGTACTGGAAATAGTTTCATTTTTAACAACTTGAGCTCGTCCTTTCCGGATGATGATCGGTGGTGCCCATCCTCACTCCTCTGAGGGTGTGACTGGGCACACTAGCCTGGCCTTGGGAGGGTGATTGGTGGGCGGAGTTAGGAGGCCACTTCCCAGCCCGTGTTTCTACTTGCTTTTGGAGCGTTGTTGATCCTGGAGGTTGAGCTGGGCCACACATACCCCCTTATCTTTTTAAATTAATAATATTTCCCCCAACAGGAACCGAGCACTTCCCTAGAAGAGAAGAATCTAGGATTCTGGGCTTCACCTTGGGATTCAAAGGTAAAACCTCCTTACCTTCTGGGCTCGGCTGGCTTTCATGAAGGCTAGATAGTCAGAGAGGACCACAGGATTCTAGATTCTAGATTTCCTTATAAGGGAAGGGAGAGCCTGGATAAAGCCAAGACTTAGCACTCAGGCCCAGGGAGCTGGAGGCGAGGGTTCTTCCGAGCGTGGTTTGAGGCGAGTACTAGAGCCCACCCTAGCTGAGTGGGGACCCCACGGGGCAGGGGAGTGCGTGAAACGTAGAACCTCTCACTCTCTGAAGCTCGGGCAGCACTGTTGTAGGGCCCATCTCAACTGCGGGAGCCATCACACCCTGATCTGAAGGGCCAATGAGGTCTCCCCAGATGTGAGGTCCCAGCATGATCAGCTCAGGGAGGGGCAGACCAAGGCACGGAACCAGCAGCAGCTGCAGGGTGCAGTCCCAAAGACCGGATTCCCCACCTCTACCAGGTGGCAAAGATGCTCGGGACTCATTTGCCAAGTAGTTTAACTTAGTGGTTAGGAGTGCAGATTCTGGAGCGAGACTGCTTGGGCTTAAATCCCATCTCTACTACGTATTAGCTGTGTGACTTTGGGCAAGTGGCTTAACCTCTCTGTTCCTCAGTTTTTTTCACCTGTGAAGTGGGAGATACATAATACCTATCTTAACAGAGTTATTGTGGGGATCAAATTAATTAACATATGTAACTTTGTACATAACTGGTTGTTACAATTAATTGTTGACTCACACGTACATCCGTGGGTGGTTTTGAAAATGCAGCATTTGGGAAGGGAAACCCTGGGAAAAGCTGGAAATTCTTATTGATTTGGAAAGCAGGGCTTTGAGCTATTGTGTTTTAGGCAAGTGGTTCTGAAACTTGGAAATGCGTCAGAATCATCTGGAAGGCTTGCTAAAACAGATTGCTGGACCCTATGGCCAGTAGATCTGGGCAGGGGCTGAGAATCTGCATTTCTCACAAGCTCATAGGTGATGCCCAGGCTGGAGGTCCACAGGTGGTACTTGGAGCAGCATTGGTTTTGCAGTTGTTATAAGTGCCCTGCATTTGTTTTCCCAGGTGTGAAACCCATCGCATGCCAATTATATTATACCTCTCTTTTTTACTAAAGTGAGATCTTACCTGACGTTTGGTAACCAGACTGTAAACTTGACAGGGGCAGAGGCCATGACCTTACTCCCCAGTGTATATGTAACATCTGGCATGTAGGAAGTGCCCAATCAATAGCTGTTGAAGGGAGGAAAGAAACACACTGTCTGCGCTCAACAATATTCTTGTGTACATTTTTCCTGTTAATAAATATTCTTCCCCAGCATTGTTTGGTTGGTTTGCATAGTTTGCCCTTGTATGGATGTAAGTGGGAGAACAGCTTGAGCTTGCTGGAACAAAAAGGGGAGATGGATTCTAAGAGGCAGAGCGCCTCAGCGCCTAGAACCCGGGACAGGACACGGAGACCTACGTAAAGATCCTGCCCTTTGTCTCTTCTCTGTACCTCCCTGTGATCATTTGGTTCCTTTCCTTTGTCTTTTGCTGCACCTTTGTCCACATGACATCCAAGATGGCTGCCTACACCTTCCAGTTCTCTTGTTACAGCTCCTGCCATGGGGCGAGTCAGTATGTCTGTCTGCTGTTACTCTCTCTCCTAGTAACCCCAGCTGGGACTCTGATTGGCTCTTCTGAGGTCAGGTTCTTTTTCCTTATCCAATCAGGTAGAAGGGCTGCATGGTTCCAATATGGCTGCCAGGTGCCACTGTGGTGAGGGGTACAGGGAAATGGGTCATGGTCATCCTCACGTGATCCATGCCAATTGCCTGCCATTCGTCTCTCTATCTCTCTGCTTAAACCTGACTTCAGTTTCAATCTGGTGACCAGGATTTGGTTTCTGTGGACTTTTCTGGGCTCAGAGCAGGGAGTTGACTGACTTAACCCCATCTCTCATCCATTAGTGATAATGACCCATGGCAGTATCCTAGGTTTGTCTGATGTCTTTGAACATTTAATCCGTGCAACGTGTTTTTGAGGGAGGCAGGAGGTTTCACCCAGTGAGGCCTGTTTAGCACCAGCAAGTCTGTTCATGATCTGAAATGCACCTGAAAAAATAAACATAATTTAAAAGATCGGGGCTTCCCTGGTGGCACAGTGGTTGAGAATCTGCCTGCCAATGCAGGGGACACAGGTTCGAGCCCTGGTCTGGGAGGATCCCACATGCTGCGGAGCAACTGGGCCCGTGAGCCACAACTACTGAGCCTGCGCGTCCAGAGCCCGTGCTCCACAATGAGAGGCCGTGACAGTGAGAGGCCCGCACACTGTGATGAAGAGTGGCCCTTACTCGCCGCAACTAGAGAAAGCCCTCGCGCAGAGACGAAGACCCAACACAGCCAAAAATAAAATAAATAAATTTATTAAAAAAAAAAAAGGATAGCTCAGGCCAGCTTTCCCCGAGACTGTTTTACATGGGCACATAATGAATGCTAAGCTTAGTGCAGCAGTGCCAAAAAGCAAAATAAATTCTTGGAGTTGGTCTGTTTCCTGCCTGCAATACATTTGCTTGTTCCAAACAAATATATTTGTCAATACAACACAATTAGGAAGGCTGAGCCAATCAGACCATCCAATATCCAGAGAAGCAGATCGTGGCTTCCATAAGCCCTGCTAGACGGAGCCAAGGTCTGAGCGCATTATGACCAAATCAGTTGTGGCCCCGGCAAGCCTTGCATTCTTTGCCAGGACAAGCTTTCTCATCTGTCCTGGTTACTGAGAGAATTCAACCTCTCTTTTCTTCTTTCTCGATGTTACTCATAACCCTTGAGGCAGCACCCGCCTCCCGCGGCCCCCCCGCCCCCAGCTGCCCCAATCTTTTAAGTTAATTTGCTTCCTTTTCTTTTTGCCAACAGCTAGAAACAACTGCTGACATATACAGTTTTTAGAAGGAAGGCCTGCCAGAATGGGACTAATAATGAGTTTTGATAATAATAGCTATCATTTATGTCATAGATGCCAGGCTTTGGGCATTCATGGTTTCTCCTGATCCTTGCAACAACCCTGGGATAGGCATTACTAGTTCCATTTTGTAGATGAGGAAACTGAGGCTCAGGGAGGCCAAATGGCTTGCCGGAGACCACACAGCTAGTGAGTAGCTGAGCTGAGAGATTCAAGCTCTAGTCTTGCTGATGCTAGAGCTTGTGTCAGGACTATTGATGTTAAGAGACATAGAACCCAACTCAACTTGTTTTGACACAGTAAGAGGACTGAATGGCCTTTGCGAATTTATAGCCCAGATGTGGGTTTCAGGCAAGGCTTAATCCAACCATTTTGCCCAAGGACCTGGTTTCTTTCTGCTCTGCCTGCCTTCACTCTTAGGCTCCATGCCACTGGGTTTACAGTCCACTGCTCTGGACTCTCCCCTTGTGGAAGGAAATAGCTGCAGCAGCTACGTCCTTTGAATCCTCAGCCTGGGGAAGAAAGAACTTCCCCTCTGGGAGCTCCCATGGAAGATAGAGGAGCTTCTACTCTCAAACTCTTGGTGTCCCATTTGCTTGGAATGAGCTAGGTGCCCATCCCTGAACCATCTCGCCTGCCTGAGGGATGCGACGTGCTGGTTGCCATAGGCTGGAGTGGGGGTGATGTCAGTCTCACGCAGGCCACCTGGCTGAGCAGGGCAAGCGGCAGCATCCTGGGTGCTGTCCTCAGACAGGGGAAATAGCCTAAGTAGTTAACCAACCAGCCTGGCACAGGCACTCACCAGTCACAACGAGTGCGACCACAAAGACCGGTTAACCATTTGCTACTGAAAGCAAGCTACTGGTTTAGCAGCATTGGCATAATTTGGGAGGCTGTTGGAAATGTAGAATCTTGGGACCTTCCCCTGATGTATGGAATCGGAATATGCATTTTTACAACATCTTTAAACCTTTAACAAGGTTTGGCAAGTTGGGGACACTGATTTAAGAGAATGGTACAGCAGGTAGGCTAGGGTTTCTGCCTCAAACATGTGGGGTCCCAATCCACACTCCATCACGTAGCTGTCACTTTGCTGGGTGACTTCAGGCATGGGGTAATGCCACCACCCTCAGAAAACTGTTGAGGGGAATAAAGGAAATAACTTTCATAGCGTGCCTGGCATGTGGTGGGTGCTTAATAAGCATTGATCCCCTTTCCCCACCCATAATGTTTATAAATGAGGAAACTGAGTCAGGTCCCCATATGCCCAAGACACAGAACTGGACCTCGGGTGCCCTCAGCGCTAGTCTGGGGATTTGCTGTCCTCAGTACACCAGAGATTCTAAGCCTTGGCTACCCATTGGAATCATCCAGGGAGTTTAAAAAATCTCAGTGCCCAGGTATCACCCCAAATCAACTCAGAATCTCTTGGGGGAGACCCAGGCATCAGTACTTTTAGATTCCCATGGGCCATTCCTCTGGGCAGCCAAGGTAGAGAACCAGTGCCTTCCACTTTCTTGCCTCCTAAATTAATTTGACTGTAAGAAGTCTCTGCTTTGAACACCTCTGAGTGGCTGGCTGCAAACCCACTGCTGGTGAGGATTCCTGCCATCGAACACTGAACATGTGCTCTGCTGGGCTCTAGGAGGGGATGCTGGGGAATGTGTGCTGCCTGGTTCCAGCTCACGTGCCTCAGACATTCAGCAAACATTCAGCTTTTGCACCTGGGAGCCAATGGGCTCGGACCCTTGGCCTTGACTCCAAGGATTCCGTGGGGCTGGTCGGAAGCAAAGACCATCTCTCTGCACCTGAGTGAGAAGGGAATGGACCAGATATTCTATATCTTTTGTGTGTTATTGATCCCTTGGCATCTACGGAAACCCCTGGACCCTTCTCAGAAACATGTTTTCATTTTATGCGATAGGACTAAGGAAAGCAATTGTTTGGAAATACAATTTTCAAGGTATTAAGAAGAAAAAAAGTTATGATTAAAATATATATGCTTTATTAACATATTAAATAACAGAGATCTAGCAGTGAGTTTAGTAACTGTTGGAAGTTCAGAGTAGTGGTGAGCTACATAATATTTTAAGATGTCTGCAACAACTGTCCTGTGATATAAAAGTACCTGTGGGGCTTCACTGGTGGCGCAGTGGTTGCGAGTCTGCCTGCTGATACAGGGGACACGGGTTTGTGCCCCGGTCTGGGAGGATCCCACATGCCGCGGAGCGGCTGGGCCCGTGAGCCATGGCCGCTGAGCCTGTGCATGCGGAGCCTGTGCTCCGCAACGGGAGAGGCCACAACAGTGAGAGGCCCGCGTACAGCAAAATAAATAAATAAATAAATAAGTAAATAAATAAATAAAAGTACCTGTGATTCATAGCGGTGACAAAGTTGTAGGCACTGCTAATCCTACGGTGGGTTCTTGCCTATATGTTACAGTAGAGGCAAGGGCAGAGTTTTGGTTAGAGGTCAATGAAAATAATGATCTAATTTTTTTCCACCCGAATCTGCTGGCCCTGTGAATTCTATCCAAGGACTTTTGGAGTTCCATGACCCTAGGTTAAGGACCCTCAGAAAAGAGGAAAAGCCTGAAGGCAGATCTCTGGCTGCAGGAGTGCTGTGGAGAGGGGTTGCCCCGCCGGTAACAGCATGGTGTGTTTCCATCACAACGTCCAACCCGCTTTTCTGCTGGGTCCTGGATGCTGAGGTTCCAGTGGAAAAGATGTGTGTCCTAGAGCTGGGGGTGTGCAGGGAAGGGATTCCCAACTTCAGAGTGGAGTGTGCCAGGGTTCTCATGCCATGTCCCCTCTCCGGCTCTGTAGCCCTGCTGCTTTACTCCTTTGACCTTGTTTTCTTAATCTGAAAAACAGGGGTCCTGATACTTCAGGGGTTTCTGTGATAATGAATGAAAAATGCCTGGCACAGTAACAGCAAGCCTAATAATTAAGAGTGGGCTGGCTGTGTGACCTTGGACAGGTTCCTAACCTCTCTGGTCCTCGGTTTCCATATCTGTAAAAGAGCCTGCTACTACTGCCTGCCTTACTATGAGGATGCAGTGCCTGGCACCTAGGGAGCATTTAGTCACCTTAACCTTTATGGCCGTTAGACCAGGGCAGCACACATACAGCCCGCCATACACAGTGGCTGTCGAGCTGAGTGCCTCAGACATCCCGTGGGATCCAAACAGAGCGGCTTTGGAGCCTGCTTCTTTGGCCAGACTTCTTGGCCTGCTTCCTTGGCTGGACCGTGCAGGATGCCAGTTGCAGGTGGCAGCCCTGGAGGATGCTCGGTGACTTTAACTCCTCAGGTACACCAGCCTGTCCCTGCCTGGCCTGTGGGCCTGGGGGGCGGGGTTAGGAGGGGAGGAATTGGGTGGGAACCTCAGGGGAGGGGTGGGGAGCCTCGGCAGAAACGGCCTCCTTCCGCTTCTCCCGGCAGCCAGTCCCCTCCGAGCCTCTCCCAGTGGCGTGGCCCTGACTCAGCTGGGCCTTAGGGGCACCTGGAGGGCTGGCCATGCCCGACCTCGGCCGAAGGGACTGGTTTTCTTAGGAAAGACCCTCGGGTGCAGGCTTTATTCTCTCAGCCTCTGTCCCTCCCAGTCTGGAGTCTCTCATTCTCACTCTGTTTCTTTCTGTCTGTTTCTGTGATGATTCTGTGCCCTGCTCCCACTTCCTCCCTCTTGGTCTCTCTGCCTGTCTCTGCCTCTCTCTCTCTCCCCTTCTCAACCTCCTTCCTTCTCTTTCTGTCCCTCCATGTCTGACTCTCTCCATCTTTCCATCTCTTTCTATTCTTATCTCCGTTTCTCTGTCTGTCCCTCTGTCTCAGTGTCCGTCTCTCCCTCTGTCCATTTCCCGCTCCATCTTGCCCCACTCCCACCCCATGCATTTCCGTCGCCTCACAAAACCCACAACCGTCTGGTGCATTAATGCTGAGCGCCGCCCCCTGCTCCTTTTGATACAGGGACCTGGGTGACTGTGGAGGGCAAGTGCTTCCCGAAGTTTCCATCGCCCGCCCCCCCCGACTCCACCCCCGACTCTAGAGGCAGAATCTTGAGAGGCGTGAATGGGATAGAACCCGTGGAGCGCCTGGGGCTCGTGAGTGGGGCTCATGAGTGAGTGTGCGGTTAACCTTAGCTCTTGGAGTTTCTTGAGGGCAAGACTGCATCTGGACTACCTTCGAATCACCAGTATCCAGCCCAGGACCTGCTACACGCTTGATGTTCAGTACACATTTATTTACACGAATGAACGGTGAGAGAGTGAAAGAAAGTACCGAGTACTTTATCAGGTAAAATATACTCATGACTCTTTGTGGCTACTGGTACGTGTTTATAAATTTAGAAGCTGAAAGCTCCAGTTAATTCTTTAAACCTTATTTGCTTCTTTAATTCTAACCCTTCCATTCCGCGCGGCCCCCCCACCCCCGCCGCCCTGCCCCTTCAACTTCATGTTCCAGAATATTCCAGATTGTGCCAAGCTGTTTTTGTACTTTCGGTTCTCCCTGCGCACTCCTATTCATCCTTCACATTTCCTCTTGGATGTCCCTTAATTCAGGGAGCTTCCGCGCCTGCCGGGCTGGGGTAGGACTGCCGCTTGACTGTCCCGTGGTGATCTGTGTGTGCCGCTTGCTTCTCCCGTGGTGATCTGTGTGTGCTGCAGGCAGGGAAGGCCAGCCTTGGAAGTCACTCTCAGGAACTCTAAGCTGGCTGCCACCTACGCAACAGTACCTGGCCCTCACCTTCCACGTTTCACATGTTGGTTCTCAGCCAGGCTGAGCCCCAGGCAGAGAAATAACTACCTGTTCAGACCTGCGGTTTGCCTTCATTCCCCCTCCCTCTCCCCGGCCACATTGTTTCAATAGGAGGAGGGGAAATGCATGAGTTATGAGTCCAGGGTGTCTTGTGTCACCAGCTGCTGCCCTTGAAATGTGCAATCGCGGTTGCAGATGAAACTGTCCGCCCGGCCCCCAGCCGTGTGCTCTGAGGGTTTTCATCACAGCGCCTCTGTGGGCTGCCTGGAGTGGGTGCTCTGCCTGGGAGGCCCTGCGTCCCTCCAGAGGCCTCGCTGGGCTTGGAGCAAGTATGCTGGCGGCTGCCCCACTTCGCAGGGGCTGGGAGGGCTTGTCGGCAACGCGCATCTTCATCGGCGCACCTCCTCTCCAGCCCCCAGCAGCCTGGGAGGAGGGGCTGAGATAAAGCCACCAGCACTGGGCAGGAGATTAAGAGCTGCTGTGTTGATCTCCCACGGTCTCCTGCGGCAGGGGCGTTAGACAGCAGGCTGGGCTCCGGGGGAGCGGCCGCAGGGACCACCTGACCCTCCAGCCTGTCAGGTCCCTGCCTGGGCTCACTGGGAACAGCTGTGACAAGAAGCAAAAGGCAAAAGTGATCCTGGATTGTGGCCTGGAAATCGCGCTTTATATGGAGGCTCAAGCGTGGATGTTTAACGTTCAGGAGGATTAAATGTTTCTGTGATGATGTAAGAGCGGCCAGCAATCACTGTGCACTTGCTTCGTTACTGGCCCTCAACTGAGTACTTTTCACCTGTTGCCCTAATTATTCCTCACGGTAGGACTCGTATAGTCTGAGTTGAGACTAGTGTCAGCGACAAGGGACGCTGCTGTTGAGAGGCAAGCCCACGAGAGACCAGCCTGATGTGGAACCGAGGGCAGCTTCTAGCTCTGCAGTCTCCCGGCTGGGTGTCCTTGGGTGGCCCTTGTCACCCCTCAGAACCTCAATTTCCTCATCTGTGACACTGGGATAATCACACCTACCTTGCAGGCTGCTGCCGGCATGAGAGGACATTACACGTAGAAGGTGCCTGCCTTGGGCTGAGTTGTATGCCCCCCAAAAGATGCGTTGAAGTCCTTATCCAGTGCCTCGGAATGTGACTGAATTTGCAAACAGGGTCTTTGCAGATATAATTAGCTGAGGTCCTATGGAGTAGGTGGGCCCTTAATCCAGTATAACGTGTTTTTATCAGAGGGGGAGGTTTGGGCACAGAGAGAGACATACAGAGCAAAGACTCAGAGAAGACAACCATGGGAAGACAGAGGTAGGATTATGCCGCCAGAAGCCAAGGAACGCCAAGAACTGTGGGAGCTTCCGGAAGCTGCGAGAAACAAGGAAAGATTCTTCCCTAGAGCCCTCAGGGGGGGCCTGGCTCAGCTGACACCTTGGTTTCAGACTTCTAGCTTCCAGAATTATGAGAGAATAAATTGCCATTTTAAGCCACCTGGTTTTTGGTGGTGGTGACAGAAACACATAACAGTGGCTCCTCGGGACTTTGCTGGTGGTCCAGTGGTCAAGGTTCTGCGCTTGTACTGCAGGGGCCATGGGTTTTACCTCTGGTCGGGGAACTAAGATCCCATATGCCGGTGTGGCCAAAAGTAAATAAATAAATAAAGACTGGGACTGTCTTTTAAAAAATAGAAAAAATACAGCGGCTCCTCATAGCAGATGCCACCAGCGCCTGCCCAGCTTCCCCACGCTACCCTGGTGGTCACCTGCAGTTTGGTCACCCAGCGAGGCTCTCACCTCCAGCACTGGCGGCTCTCTGCCTGCAGGCTTTCTCTGGGCGCAGAAGCCATCCAGCGCAGCTGGGCACAGAGCAGGCTGCAAGTGCCCAAGAATTAATGCCCCTGGGAGCAGCCTGTAGCCAGTGGGGGCTGGGAGTTGGCGGATAAACACCCCGGCTTCCTCAACCCTGGGTGCGACAGTTCTGAGGCAAGTGCTACACAGTGTCACAGAGGCGACCAGTGGGATGGAGCTCCCATTGCCCACGGTGGTAACCCAGTAACGCACCCTTTACTTAACTTCCCATTTTCTGTCCCTTCCCTACTTTCCTTCTGGTGCTTCCTGGCATCAGCTCCTCAATAGACCACTTGTGTCCAAAGCCTCATCTCAGGCCTACTCTGGGGAGACCCAAGATAAAGACAGTCCCGGAATGACACTGCAGTAGCAGCTGCTTTCTCCTCCTGGTCGCAGGTGGAAGGTCAGATGTTGGCACCTTTGAGCTAAGTGGACCAGTAGCTAGTCCTCAACCACACGGGAAACTTTGAAGACCATGACGGCCCACAAAGACATGTCCAGTATCTCAGGAGGAAGATGATGACGTCGACCATGAAAAGGGAGAGAATAGTATTAATCAGAATTGCTGGGAGCAGGCCTGGGGAAGTCAGACAGTCTGGTGGGACTGCTCTCGCAAAATAATAGGGAAGATGGAGCTGTTACTCCCTGGCTATTATTCCACCTGAGGTAGGGGTCCTGGGTTGGGAGGCTGGGCTCTTGGAAGGAGGCAGAGGCGATGAATAAGATGACGGGGGCCTGAGATGTGGGCACCATGATTCCCCCAGGGACTCTTCAAGTCCTCCTGAAAATTAGTAAACCACAAAATCCACGCATGTAACAGAATGTCTTGTGAAAAGAGTGATGGGGCCAGGGTTCGTGGGAGTTCAGAGTCTGTGAGCTGACACAGTAGGCTCAGGAGGGGAGAGGTAAACTGGGCAATGGGCCGAAATTGTTGGGAGGCGAACCACACAGGCTGGGCTATGGGGGTCTAAGCCACGTTTGCCCAAATCCCAAGGGACAAAGTAGCGTGGAACAGTCATGGTCATTTGTGGCTGCCCGTCACCCAGGAGCCCTCTCCCTACATTTTGGATCCTTTTCCCCCTTTTCGATCCTGCCTTAAGGAAGAAGACACAAATTGCTAGAGTCCCCTGCTTTCTGGAGTGTTATTTGCAAGGTCCTGCAAATTCAGTGCATCTGTTGTAGCCTAGTATTCAGAACTGGGTGCCAAAGGAAGCAGCCCCACGAAGGGAACCTGATTTCTGGCCAGCACGGTGGCCTGGGAAGTCTGCCCTCCAGGAACAGTGGAGGCAGGATATTGAATATAGTTCATCCCAGGATATTGAATATAGTTCCCTGTGCTCTATAGTAGGACCTTGTTGTTTATCCTTTCTACCTATAGTAGTTTGCATCTGCTAATCCCAAACTCTCATTCCTTCCCTCCCCTTCCCACCCTCCCCCTTGGCAACTGCAAGTCTGTCCTCTATGTCTGTGAGTCTGTTTCTGTTTTGTAGATATGTTCATTTGGGTCATATTTTAGATTCCACGTATAAGTGATATATGGTATTTGTCTTTCCATTTCTGACTTACTTTGCTTAGTTTGATAATCTCTAGGTCCATCTATGTTGCTGCAAATGGCATTATTTCTTTCCTTTTTATGGCTGAGTAATATTCCATTGTATACATGTACCAGGTCTTCTTTATCCATTCATCTGTCGATGGACATTTAGGTTGTTTCCATGTCTTGGCTATTGTATATAGTGCTGCTATGAACATAGGGGTGCATGTGTCTTTCGAATTATAGATTTGTCTGGACATATGCCCAGGAGAGGGATTGCTGGATCATATGGCAGGTCTATTTTTAGTTTTTTAAGGAACCTCCATACTGTTCTCCATAGTGGCTGCACCAATTTATATTCCCACCAACAGCAACACTTGTGTTCTTCACCTTCTCTTGGAACCATCAGACCTATGACATCCTTCATGGGCCATGATGGGTGGAGACCTCCTATCTTACTATGGTACAAAAGCCCAGATGGAGATTACACTCCCTCTTTTTGCCCTCCTTTGCACGGTGCCACTGCTAAATGAAAACGAAGCCTTGGTCCTGGGTTTAGTGCATCAAATGACGGAAGGAGGAGGGTTGGAAGTTAGGAGGGGGTTGTTCTTAGAGATTCTTCATGGTTCCTACATTTGGCTAAATAGAAATGATGTTCAACAAAGTCCTGCTGTCAAATACGAATCTCCCCTACCTGATGCACCAAACGCGGGACACAATCAATACTCTGGGGGTCGCCATAGAGTGAGCTCAAAAGTCATTGCTTCTGGGCTTCCCTGGTGGCGCAGTGCTTGAGAGTCCGCCTGCCGATGCAGGAGACGCGGGTTCGTGCCCCGTTTCGGGAAGATCCCACATGCCGCGGAGCGGCTGGGCCCGTGAGCCATGGCCGCTGAGCCTGCGCGTCCGGAGCCTGTGCCCCGCAAATGGGAGAGGCCACAACAGTGAGAGGCCCGCATAACGCAAGAAAAAAAAAAAAAAAAAAAAGTCATTGCTTCTGAACTCTTTCTGAAGGTGACAGCACAGCAGACACACTGAAGATGCTGTCAACTTTTAGACACCATCGGCAATTTAACGACACCATGCAGCAGGTAAACAGAAAGAAATAATAGCTAACATATGTCGAGAGGTTACTGTCTGCCAGGTGCTACACTCAAGCTGTCTTTCATTTATTGTCGAATAGCTTCAATTTCCAGATGAGGCAACAGGGGGGTGTGATTTGCCTGGGGCCGGAGGGTTGGGAAATGGCAGAGTCTGGAGTGTGACTCCAGAGCCTTGCTCTGAACTGTCTCACTGGAAATCTCCTAAGAAATACCACCTTATATCCTCCCATCGATTTTAAGTCACCTTTTGATTTCTGAAATGTTACAAAATGAAGGAGCATGTGTCTTGGAGGTGAGGAAATGTGGAAGCTCTCAGCAGGTACAGGAGCCCCGGGGAGGTTTCCATAACTCACTGCTTACTCCCCCTCCTTGCTCCTGGGAGGAATAAGACAAGGCTGGGACAGCTCAGGGGCGATGGCTCCGCGGGGCCAAATCCACCTCTGTCTCCCTGAGGCTACCCTCTTGATGAATGCCAGTGTCAGGGGTCTTGATGAGACTGGACCCTGCTCTTCAATGTGGAACTTCTCCTGGGGTGATGCTGTCCCAGGTTCTGTGCTGCATCTGAAACTCCAGAAAGCCTCTTCAAGGGGTTGAATCACCCTCCCCTTCTCTTTTAATTATTCAGGTCCTGACACGCTGACTGGGAATACATCACTCAGAGTACATGGCTGGAAAGATTAAATATTAGAGGAAACTCTTTTAATTAATTTTTAATGCGTTCTTTAGAACAATTCTTCATACCTAACCACATTCTGAAACAGAGTACCTAAAAGGAAAATTAACGTTCAGGATCTCAGGGGCTTGTAGGTCCAGACAACCCCTATTTTGCTTACCTCTGAGCTACATATCAGGATGTTCCAGACATGACATCCTTGGCATAGAAGTGGAGCGACCGTATGTCCTGGTTTTATTGGGGCAGTCCTAGTTTATGCCTGTTGCCCCTGGTGTACTCATGAACAGTGCCCCCTTTTACTCTCCAAAGTGTTCCAGTTTGGTTGCTAAATTATATACTACCTTACTTCAAGGCCATCACTCCGTCACTCTCCCTTCCCTTGCCAGTGACAGATGTCACTAGCTGATTGCAGCACCCAGTCCTTGCTGATCCTCCAAGGCATTCTCAGTAACTGACTCTCCAGCAGCCTCTCCGGTGATTAAAGTTGGCATCAAGATGGATCCTATTTTTCCTTGCTGAGAAAGCAGTTTATATTAAGTCCCTACATATTTATTTCATCTTTATCTTTAAGCCACTTTTCTATTCAGGCCCTTACTGTTTTTCAGTGGGAGCATTATTGTTATTTCATGTGGGGCAGTTAGTTGTGGGTGACTACCTCAGGCATTATTGGCTATTTAATACAGTTAATATCCCTGGGCCCACGAGCATCAAATGCCAATAGTACAGTTTCCTCCACCCCCAGTCACTGTGACGACAAAAATATGCCCCCTACCCTGCCAATTTCCAGAACACCCCTAGGGGAGCACTACTGCCCTGAGTTGGAAATAAATGTAAGTATTGAGAACTAAACTAGTCCAAAGATGTTGCTTTGGTTACTTATTGCTGGGTAATAACCCCCTTTTCTTCCTTCCTTCCAAGGATTCAGTGATGTAAAACAACAGCAGTAGGTAAAAAAAAATTTTTTTAATTTTTATACAATTTGTACAGGTTACTTTCCATTTATAGTTATTTCAAAATATTGGCGCTATTCCCCGTGTTGTACAATACAACCATGAACCTATCTTACATCCCATAGTTTGTATCTCCCACTCCCCCACCCCTATATTGCCCCCACCCCACTAATAACCACTAGATTGTTCTCTATACCTGTGAGTCTGCTGCTTTTTTGTTATATTCACTAGTTTGTTGTATTTTTCAGATTCCACATATAAGTGATATCTCAGAGCTTTTATCCTTCTCTGTCTGACTTATTTCACTTAGCATAATGCCCTCCAAGTCCATCCATGTTACTCCAAATGGCAAAATTTGTGTTTGAGTAGGATTGCATTGTATACTTGTATACCACAGCTCCTTTATCCATTCGTCTTTTGATGGACAATTAGGTTGTTTCCATGTCTTGGATATTGTAAATAGTGGTGCTATGAACATTGGGTGCATGTATCTTTCTGAATTATTTCTTTTGGTTTTTTTGGATTTATACCCAGAAGTGGAATTGCTGGGTCATATGGTATCTATTTTTAGTTTTTTGAGAAACCTCCGTAATGTTTTCTACAGTGGCTGCACCAATTTACATTCCCACCAACAGTGCAGAGGGTTCTGTTTTCTCCACATCCTGGCCAATATTTATTATTTGTGTTCTTTTCCATGATGGCCATTCTGAGTGGTGTATGGTGATATCTCATTGTGGTTTTGATTTGCATTTTCCTGATGATTAGTGATGTTGAGTATCTTATCATGTGTCTGTTGGCCATCTGCATTTCTTCTTTGAAAAACATCTATTCAGTTCTTCTGCCCTTTTTTTAAATCGGGTGGTTTGTTTTTTTTTAATGTTGAGTTGTATGAGCTATTTATAGATGTTGGATTATTAACCCCTTATTGGTCATATCATTTGCAAATATCTTCTCCCATTCAGTAGGTTGTCCTTTCATTTTGTCCATGGTTTCCTCTGCTGTGCAAAAAAGCTTTTAAGTTTAATTAGGTCCAACTTGTTTTTTTGTTTTTGTTTTTTAACTTTTGTTTCCTTTACGTTAGGAGATGGATCCAAAAACATATGGCTTCGATTTATGTCATAGAGTGTTCTGCCTATGTTTTCCTCTAAGAGTTTTATATCATTAGTATCCGGTCTTACATTTAGGTCTTTAATCCGCTTTGAGTTTAGTTTTGTGTATGGTGTTAGGGAGTGTTCTAATTTCATTTGTTTACGTGTAGCCGTCCAGTTTTCCCAGCACCACTTATTGAAGGCTGTCTTTTCTCCATTGTGTATTCTTGCCTACTTTGTCATAGATTGACCATAGGTGCATGGGTTTATTTCTGGGCTTTCGGCCCTCTTCCAGTGATCTGTGTGTTTGTTTTTGTGCTGATACCATGCTGTTTTAATGACTGCAGCTTTGTAGTATAGTAACAGTAGTTTTTTTTAAAATTTGCTCACAGTTTTGCAATTTTGGCAGGGCTTGATGGGGCAGCTCAACTGAGCAAAAGGCTCTTCCAAGAAAGTTCACCCACACAGCAGACAGATGGTTTCTGGCTTTCAGCTGCAAGCCCAGCTGGGGCTCCAGCTAGTTTCAGTTCTCCTTCCTGTGGGCCTCTCCACGAGGCTGCTTGGGCTTCCTCATAGCATGGAGACTGGGTTTCAAAGGGGAGGAAGTGGAAGCTGCTGGTTCTCTTAAAGGTTAGACCTGGAACTGGCATATTGTCACTTCCTCCATATTGTATTGGTAAAAGCAGGCACAGGCCCAGCCCAGACTCAGGGGATGAAGAAAACTGACCCCATTTCTCAAGGGGGCAGTGACAAAGGACTTTAATTCACCACACGTTCCTTCACATTATCTTGATCACATTGTCATGATAGAGTCTTAAAAAGTAGATTAGGCAGATCCCATTGAATTTTCTCACTTTGCATGTGGTGGAACTGAGGTTCAGAGGCTTGGTGTGGCTTTTGCCCATGGAAGATAGGTAGTTCATAAGCTGTGGACTTAGAACAAAGGAAAGGTCAAGGAAAGTTCTGAAGCATTCCTGTGATTTCCATGGAACCAGTATTGTGAGAAGCAAACCAGATGGAGTCAGAGGGTGTCACTTGGGTGAGGACCCATTTCTTGGAAGGTCCACACTGACATGGATTTTGCCATGTTAGACATGCAACCGGTGCCTGGGATCTTGCACAGCCCCAGAGCCTCTGTCCCTTACTCATGACATATTTATTGCGCATCACCAGAGGCCAGATGGCATGCTAGACCTGGGCGATGGTGAGGTGAATGAGCTAGAAATGGTGTTGGTGTGTCCACAGTCTCCAGGGGACATGACATGATTGAATTGCACATTTTGAGGGACAGCTACAGCTGTGAGGGGTGCTATGAAGGGAAGGTGCAGGGTGCTATGGGCATGCATAGGAGCGATGCTGACCTGTCAGGACATCAGACAAGTGTCCCCAAGGAAGTGACACTTCAGCTAAGACCTGAAAGATGGGAAACAAAGAGGCAAAGAGAGAGGGGTGGGGAAGGGTATTCCAGGCACCGCCACCCCATATGCCATAATGGGGGCCTGCAAAAAAGTAAAGAAAGCCCCGAGGTAAAACCACAGAGAGTGGCGTGAGAGAGGGCCGTGGAGGAAGGAAGGGCCAGGAGGTGGCAGGACTTTGCGGGCCAATGAAAGATGCTCTTCTGCTTGTTATCCTCGTGTGGTATTCTGAGAACAGTGGGAAAACATCTTGTTTTGGAGAGATTGTTCCAGCTGTAGCTTAGAGAATGGATTTGGGGGTCGGGAGTGTGTTTGGGGAGAGCAGGGCCTCAGCTCCTGCTGTGAAGGCGGCCGGAGACCACGTCAGACGTGCCCACCGAGGTAGCCCTTCCGGTTCCCCTCCACGAGGACCACCCCCCGACCTCCACCTCTGCCCCCCCATTAGGGGGATATTAATAGAGAAGCTGGCTCTGCTCTGTGATGTGAGCAAGGGCTTCTCATCCACAGGGTCTAAGACACAGGGCCAGGGCCGGGGTGAGGTAAGTGAGATGCCCAGGAAGCAGAACTGAGTGAGGCATTCATTCCTGTCTGGGCTGTGCACCCCTAACAGTGGGTGCCTCCTTACATTTTGTGCCCCAGACGCCCACCTCCTTGCTTCCTGGCCAGGATGGTTTATCTCCAGCCTCACGGTGTGTGGCAGGAAGCAGGGAAGGGGAAGGGAGCGTGCCCCTTCCTTGCAAGAGCCTGACCTGTGGCGGACCTATCACTCCCCACACATCCCTATGGCCAGAATGGGGTCACCGCCGCCATGGCTGGCAGGGAAGCTGTGCGTGTCACCTTGATCCTGGGCAGCCCGGTGTCCAGCGGATATTCTGGAGTTCTGTGAACGTAGCAGGGGAATCAGATAGCTCTGTAGCACGCTGTCAGGTTAGAGAGGCTTTACGGCGCGGTGGTTCAGGAAACGAGGTGAGCTTCAAGGTTGTCCAGGCTGGATTCACTGCCCAGTTCTGCCAGCTCCTGGCTGGGTGGCCTCGGGCAAGTTACTGAAGTCCTAAGCCTCCTCTCTTCATCTGTGAAATGAGGCTTGGGATAGAATTTATTGCACAGGGTGCTACAGAAACTGGATCCTGATTCCAGAAGCACAGACCGAGAGAGAGCCAGCAGATCACTGAGTCAGCTCCCCGACTTTCCAAGTGAGGACCCTGGGGCTGAGAGAGGGGCGGCCTTGCCACGGCTGATTACCCAGTGAGTGGAGGTTGGGCGCCGGAACCCCAGCTCCAGGGGATCCCCAGTTTCCTGACTGCCCATTCTCTTGGCCACTCCTGCATGGAGTGGCTCCGACCGACCCATCCCGAGGGACAGGGTGCCCTGGCGGAGCCACTGCTGTGTGACATGAGTGGACTTTCGTCCCCCTTAGAGCTGGGAGGCGACAGGCCGGGGAGAAGCCAGAAGGGACCCGGCAAGACTCCTGGGCTTTTGCTGAATTCACAAGGACCTCTTCCTCCCCTGCTCTCCGCATCTTCTTTCCCCTTTCTTCCCCGCGCCCCCCACCCCCCGCCCGCCGTTTGGCCTCCTCCTTCCTCCCTTTTTCCTTCTTTGTTTTCATCTCCACTTCCTTTGCTCCCTGTGGCGCCCCCTTTCCCATCTTCAGCACTCTCTACCTGCCGCTGCCCTCCCCCCTGCCCCCAACTGCCCTTTTGTCCCTCTCTGGCACGGGTGACATCTGAGGAATGGCCGATGAAGGAAAGGCCCCAGTTTGGTGGCTTAGGCGCAAAGGGCCCTCTGCTGTGCCACGGTCCCTCCCTGCTGCGTGTCCCAGGCCTGGCCAGCAGGTGAAGCTCGCTGCCTCCAGGCCGGCCCTGCAGCCTAGAGGACAGGTCCTGCTGTCACAGCCCGGACTCGGGCCTCGGGTTTCTGATGGGCCCTTCTCTGGGCAGCACCCCGCTTTCTATCCTCATCACCCCCTCCACTCCCTCCCATTCGTCTTCTCTCTCCATCCTGTATCTCGCTGCTCCCAGCACCTCTGCTGAGAATTCCATGCAGGGAGACCCAGGATGCTGCAGAGCTGGGGAAGTTCATCCAGGCTCTATCCTGGATCCCTGTCATGTTCCTTGAGTGAATAAATACAAGAAATTCTCCTTGGCTTTTGCTTGGTATGCAGCTCCCAGGAGTGAACCATGGTTTTAAAGAAATGAGCCCCATCCTTCTTATGGACATGGGTCCCCTCCTTCCCTCCCACCTTCCCTCCTTCCTTCTTTCCTTTCTCTCACTTCTACTCCCCCTGCCCCCATTCTCTTCCTCAGATCTGTGACCTTAGATACACTGTGTAACCTTTGTCACGTGCCAGGTTTCTGAACTCAGGGAGGCGGCACGGGCTGTATGGGTGAAAAGCGCATAGCGTGTGCTGGGTAAAATGGATAGAACTAGAGTTTGGAGATCACCATGTGAGAACGGCAGGGTGCTGAAGCAACAGCTTCATCTCCTCATGCTCTTACTTATGCACCATTTCAAAGCAGCCCCGTTTGTCCCTTTCCCCACTCACTCCTCTTTCCTCTTGGACAGTGAGTTACTTGCTTAAATGGCCTTGGCTGAGTGCTCACGTGGCAGCATTCCATTAAAAATCTCTTTGCATCACTGTAGTGCAGTGAGAAACATTTGTGGTAGATTTGGGGGGGGGGCACCGATTTTGGAAGGAAAAAGAAACAAAGTCCTTTTATTCCCTGTTGAATGAGAAAATACTTCCAAGACTCAGTGTCAAGTAATTTCCTCACTTTTTCCCTCAGCACTTTGCCAGAGATCCTGAC
>NW_006772616.1:3333781-3341451 GCF_000442215.2 Lipotes vexillifer | reverse complement strand
ACCGCTCTCTCGGGGTCATTGTTGTGGCAGAGATGTTTCCTGTTTGACTTGTGTTTAAAGGGTGGATCCTGTCCCGAGAAAGAACAGAGATCTGCAGAGGGTTCGTGCTTTTCTGTCTTAGAACATCTGCTTTCGGTGAAGAGAGCAGAGTCTTCATTCCATCAAGGGTCCCCCTTGGAGACGCAGAGGCAGAGAATGGAATGCTCTCTGGCCTGGTCCTTTGGGGAAAGTGAGAGGAGCTGTTTGCCTGGAGACTTGGCTGTTTGCATCTTGACCCAGCCTGCCTTCCAGGTGGGAGAGATGGGTGTCGTTTCTGCTGCTAAAGAACCAGGAAATGGGAGACTTGTGACTTGAAACCAGCTTGGGCTGCGTCCCCTTGGCCAAGTTGCTTTCCCTCTCTGATTTCCACATCCATAAGAAAAAGTTAAGAAAAAGCATCCCAAACTTGGAAATGAGGCAAAAGGATGACGGTGTGTCCTGTGCATGCCGTACCCGACCACCAGCTGAGACACCAGCCCAAAGGTTATCTCCTGTGCATGCCATACCCGACCACCAGCTGAGACACCAGCCCAAAGGTTATCTAAGTCTTTAGGGCTCAGGCCAAATCTGACTGCCGCCTGCTTTTGTATATGCCAGTCTACTGGAACACAGCCACGCCCATTCGGTTAGGGATTGTGACCGCTGCCTTTACAACAGGCAGCATCCAGTAGTTGCAACAGAGACCAGATGGCCCACAAAGCTGAAAATTATTTACTGCCTGCCCCTTTATAGAGAAGGTTTGCTGACCTCTGCTCTAGGGGAACATAGTGTTATTTGATTTACTGTTTACTACTGATTCGGGCTCAGGCTCTGCAAAGTGTGATGCTAATTTGTGGGAAACTGATAACTTGCAAATGATTTTGGTCCAGTGGTCATTTAAGTGATTTCTGTCCAGTATAAAAGATACCCCCAAAGAAAACGATTTTATTGACCTGTAGGACATCCATCATCTCTGTGTCTAGCTTGGCAATCTTTTTTCAGCATTCTCTCTGTCCTTTACCGACTTTGGTCCCTCCCATAAGCCTTTGAGCTGGCTTTCCCATTCGGCTGGTTCCCCCATTAATAGGTTAGAGGAATCTTTGCCACGTGTGCATTTTCTGTTTGTGTGAGAGTCCTGATCTTAACTTTTTGGAAATAGATCAGTGGTTAACAAACTGTGCTCTGGGGAACCCCGGGGTGTCTTCAGAAGTCCCTGAGGGTGGATGCTAAAGAGATCAGGGAGGTCAGACACCAGGGTCCCCTGTCTCTTCCCCAACCAGAAAAGCGCCATTTGTCGGTCTGCCTTGTATTTTTTATTTTTTTTTTTTTGCGGTACGCGGGCCTCTCACTGTCGTGGCCTCTCCCGTTGCGGAGCACAGGCTCCGGACGCGCAGGCCCAGCGACCGTGGCTCACGGGCCCAGCCGCTCCGTGGCATGGGGGATCCTCCCGGACCGGGGCACGAACCCGCGTCCCCTGCATCGGCAGGCGGACTCTCAACCACTGCGCCACCAGGGAAGCCCAGTCTGCCTTGTATTTTGAGGCTTCAAACATAAAATTCCTGGAGGAAAAAGAAAAAGCATGTTGCCAAATAAACAAACAAACACGCAAGCAAGCTGCTGCACAGGAGGTGATGGGGGAGTTTTCAAGTTCCTGAGAACTGTGTGTGGAGCAGACGCGGCTGTGCTGGGCCCTCGTAGCTGCTGGGGGCTGTGCATTCCTCCCTGGGTCTGTAACAGGCTCCTGGTGGGTTTGTGGCCGGCAGCTGGAATGCGGGGTATTTATGCTCCTTCAGAGGAGGGCAAGGCCTCCAGAGACCCAGCTTGAATAGGAACAATTTCCCCAGGTCTTAACAAGGAAAAAAAAAAAGTGTGCCTTTCCTTTCTAATTGTGTTTCTTAAACAAACCTAACCCGAGTCACACAAAGCGTGGTCTGTGGTGCCTGATTATCGACAGTTTCTCATGAGAACATTCCGGAAAGCAGCGGGTCTTCGTGCCCCGCCGAGACCTGCGGGGCTCACCAGGAGGGGGTGCGTGCCTGCGTGTGTGTGTGTGTGTGTGTGTGTGTGTGTGTGTGTGTGTGTCTGGGACCCTGTGGGCCTGCTGGAGGTGTGACGGGGTGGGGGGGCCCGGAGGAGAGAAAACTGATCAGAGCTGCGTTGTGTGTGTTTCCTCTTTTATTTCGGCGCTTACTTGTTAATTGCAGCTCTAGGGGAGGGGAGTGTCTCGGGGCTCAGTTCAGCCACCCCCTTCCTGGAAGCAAGCCTGCTTTCTCCCTGGCTTGTCTGCGGCTTCCTGAGAGCGAGGCCTGGTGGGATAACTTTGAACAGCTCTTAGAGTCTGAGCCATGCTTGTTGGGCTCAGCTTGGGTTAGATGAGCCTGTTGATTGGGCCTTTCCGTTCTCGCCAGATTGATCTTTCTTCTTTTATTTAATTGAGGTGAAACGCACATAATAGACATTGGGATGAAATTCACTTAATCGAAAATGAACTATTTTAAAGTCTACAGTTCATTGGCATTGAGTGCATGCACAGTGCTGTGCGACCATCATCTCTCTCTAGTTCCAGAACATTCCCATCACCCTAAAGGTAAATATCCATTAAACAGTCATGCCCCATTTTCCCATCCCCCAACCCCTGGTAACCACTCTTCTGCTTCCTAACAATATGGATTTTCCTGGATGTTTCGTATAAATGGAATCATGCAGTGTGTGACCTTTTGGTTCTAGCTTCTTTCCCTCAGCACAGTGTTGTGGGAGTTCTTGCGTGTTGTAGCGTGTGTCATTGCTTCATTCCTTTTTGTGACCGGATGATGGTGCATTGTATGGCTAGACCTCAATGTATCGGTTCATCTGGGGATGGCATTTTGGTGGTTTCTATCCTCTGGCTTCTGTGACGAGTGCTGCCATGTAACCCCCTCAGTCCCTCAGTAGCACAAATGCTCACAGAGTGACAACTGCCACCGCAAAGTCTCCCCCAGGTATTTCTGGGTGTCCCTGGGGGGTTCCACGTGACTGAAGCTCTGTTCCACGTACCTGGTTGCAGCCTCTGCAACCTTCTCTGGTTGCCTTGTGTGGGCGGACAGCTTGGCCACACCCAGGTGGCACCGCTGGAGCCCCTGAGCCTCCACCGGCGAGCTCGTCCTGTGATGTGCTGGCTGCAAGGTCTGTGTCGGGACAGGACCTGGGGACCCCTGGTTTCATGGCAGGGTGGGGGCCTTGCCATATCTTGAGGGCATTTCCTTCCTCCCTCTCAGCCCACAGGTCTTTTTTCCTGGGCTGGTCCCTTTTCCCAGAAAGGAATCTTTTGGTCTCAGAGGGGTCTAAGAAGGGTGGCAGATCATCCTGGGTGATCCAGGACTGGAAGTCCATCATCCTGGGAAGCCCCTCAGTCTCAGGCAAACCGGGATGGTGGGTCCCGTAGGCTTCAGCCTGGTTGGGGAGAGCCTCATTGTTCAACGTGTTGGATTTCGCCTCATCCCCCTGTTTTGAATCTGGCATTCCATGGTGCCCCAAAGCTCCAGTCCGAAGCCTGTTCGCCCGCACTTGGCTAGAGATTAAGCCTCTTTTCTTCCACTGAATTGGTTAGTCATCGCCACGTCTGAGGTTAGGAAGAAACCTGGAGATCTAAACTCTCTTTTTAAAGAATTTTTCCACCAGCCCCTTGCTTTCAGGGCTACGTGGTGCCTCCGTCCTTGATATTTTCTGGGGTCCTGGGGACACAGATCCCCTGGCTTCCTACCGTTTTCCCTTGGGCTTGGCTGGAGCTCTCTCAGCTTTGCTACGTCACTTAGCTCTCATCCACCTGCTTTTCACACACACACCCCCGTTTATTTATTTATTTATTTTGACATCTCTTGCTTGTTCTTGTCTCCTATTTTCTTTTTCCCGTCTGGCTTCTTTATGACTGAAAAAAAAATTCCTTTACTCTCACGTTAGGGATTCACAGGGAGGAGCAGAGAAAAGCACGTGTTTTGTCCGACATTTTTAGCAGGAAGTCTCATTTCCTCCCTGTGTGAGGCCAACTTGGGTCTCCACCGTAGCTCAGTCTCTCAACTAAGTGGCCTTGGACAAGTACATGATCTCTCTGAGCCCCATTTCCTTCAAAGCCTGGGTCCCCTTTAAAGTGAGAAGAGCGGAGTGGGACAATAATAAACCAAAGAACACACGGGAAGCCCTGGGCGTGGGCCAGGCATGGGTGGCCCCATGTCTCCCAGGGTCTTAGATTTCCTCAGCCCCTTGTGTCCTCCCCACCCTCTTGTAGGAGCTCAGAGTCCACTCACGTCTAAAGGGAGCACATCCCTGCCATCCTCCGCCCTTCACGTTCATTTTCTCTAGGGCGTCAGAGTGAAACCTTCCTCCTGCATCTGCCAAGGGTGCCCCCAGCCCATTCTCTCCTCCTCATTCCTAGTTTGGGCTCAGCTTGGACACATGTCCTCAGCTTTCCAGCCTCACCTTTGCCCAACGTAGGTACTAGTCTTTGACCTCCGTGGTCAGACTCGAAGTCATCTTCCCCCTACATTTGACGGCCTCCACAGAGACCCCAGCCCCACACTTACATTTGCGGGCAGGCGGTGGAGCACAGAGGCTAAGAGTTTGGGCTCTCAAGGAGTTGCCCACCTGGGTTTGAGTCTCAGCTCTGCCACTAACTGGCTGTGCTACCTCGGACGAGCGACCGTACTACTCTGAGCCTCAGTTTCCTCGTGAGTAGAATGGGGGTGAATGATAGCGCCTAACAATCCGCAGGGGACCCATCATTCCAGAGATGAAGGAATATGACGGAAGTAAAGAAAATACAGTGGCCAGTGTGTATGAGTAAATTCTCAGGAAAAGTTTATTATTATTTCTGCTTCTGCGATATTTTGATTTTTTTTTTTTTTTTGCAGCATGCGGGCCTCTCACTGCCGGATATTTTGATTTTTGGTTTGGTTTAGCTGCCAGGCTATCTCTAGGGGTGGGGACTTGTCTTCTTCCTCGTTCTCTACTTTGCAGCCTGGCCTTAGTGGCCCAGGAGGCCGTAAGAGCACTGGAGCAGGAATCCCAAGTCCTGTTTGTCCTGTGTCATTGGAGGGGTAACCTTGGGCAGGTCACATCACTTCTCTGAGTCATTGCTTTTGGAGGCAGCTGGGAGACAGAGTCCTGCTGAGGCATGCAGAAAAGCAAGTGAAAAAGAGACTGGAGCTTGTGATGTATGTTTCTTCCCTCTTCCAGCAAGTCCATCCCCCACTGGCTCAGCCAGAGTGTTGTTCACACAGAGCTGAATGGAACCCTCTGGGTCCCTGACTCTGTGGCTCTCAGGGTCTGCTTCACAGGAGAATAAACTGGGGAGATTCCAAAAGTATTAATGCCAAGACTTGACCTTGGATGAGGGAAACTGAAATTTTGGAGGATGGGGTCTGATTAGAGAGGTTTTTTAAAAGCTCCTGGATGACAGGCATGCTTCTGGACCAGGGGCCACATTTGAGTAGCGAGGCTCTGCACAATCCTCTTGTTCTTCTGGGAAGCATCCATCAGGCCCCTTTGTGCCAGGCAGAAGGAACCATCTCCCTTTACAGAGCTCCGGCTTGAATTCCACAGAACCCCTCTTTTCTGTGACCCATTCCATTGTTGGACAGCAGCTCTGATGATCAGCAAGTTCTTTTCATCGAGCTGAAGATAGCATCTCTGGAAAGCGCATCTCTCCATCCCCACTGAGGGTGGCTCAGCCCGACCCAGGGAAGCCACTGTGCATCTGAGCCGCCCCTCATCTGAATGGCTCTGGCAGAGGTCACTTCACCTCAGGGTCACTTAGAGAGTGGGACTCCAAGGGCCACCTCGTGGATTTCAAAGGGCCGTGGATCCAGAAGAGATGCCATCCTCCTAACCCGGCGTTAGTCTAATGTTTTCCAAATATGCCTTCACTAGAATTTTCTGGGCAGCACGGTCCAAATGTAACCTACCGAATCGGAATCTCCAAGGGAAGGTCTAGGAATGCTGTCTTTTTAATACTTGCCCCAGATGAGCGTTACGATCAAGCAGTATGGGAAACACCTTGTAAGCTGATTAGATTAGCTGCTTCTGGCTACAGAAGGTTCCAGGCAACAGACTCCCAGATGGGAAAGAGCCTGGGGCTTCGCAGGGGTGAGGCTGAGGGTGGGGTAGGGGTGCTGAACGTGAAGGCAGAGGGAGTCTAGGCCTGGATGTGCTCGTCCCTGGGCCTGGGCCTTAGCCAGTTGGTCACCCTGGCACCCTGTTGGTCTGTGGCTGTTGTACCAGAAGTCTTTGCTCCTTCTTTGCCCATAGGGGTCCTTTGCTTTCATCCTTGGTTCTTGGGAAGATGGAGGAGACCATCAAGACCGTTTATGCCTCGGTCATGCCCACCCAGTTCTGTTCTCTGGGAAAAGATTTACTTTTTCAGGGCTCAGTTCTGTGTTTTAGCTTTTCTGTTTTTTCTCTTGGAACAAGCAAGTCAACCTTTAATTAAATAATGCGGCCCTCTGTGTTAGCTTGCTAGAGCTACAATAACAAAATACCCCAGACTGGGTGACTTAAACAATGGAAATTTATTTCTCACAGTTCTGGAGCCTGGGAGTCCGAGACCAAGGTGTTGGCAGGTGTGGTTTCTCCTGAGACCTCTTCCTTTGCCTTGTAGATGGCCGCCGTCTTGTGGTGTCCTCACACGGCCTTTCCTCCGGGCATGAGCATCCCTGGTGTCTCTGTGTGTGTTCCAATTTCCTCTTCTTATAAGGACACCAGTAACGTTAGATTAGGGCCCATCCTAAGGGCCTTCTTTTAACTTAATTACTGATTTAAAGGCCCTAACTCCAAATACAGTCACATTCTGAGGTTCCGGGGTTAGGGCTTCAACAGTTGAATTTGAGGAGGGCACAGTTCAGCCCACAGCATTCTCCTAGGGCTGTGTAAGTGGACTACTGGTGACAGTGCTAAAAGGAGGCCTGGGTGGAGCTTTTGTTAAACTGGAGGAGAGAAGAAGCAAAGAAACAAAGGCTAGAAATCATGACCACATCAGCTATCTCACTTTGGTTACCGAACCCTTCTGCTATCCTGTTTTCAGTTTCCAGATACTCTCTGTCATTTTCTATTCATTTTTGAGAGTATCCTGTTCTTGTTTAAAGGATACATTTTCTTTCTCAGGGTGTTTTCAAGAGCCTTCTTTAATTCCTTGCACTCTCTAAGTCTGAATTTTTCCCTTTGCATCTTTTTGGTTTCCCTCTGCCAAAGGAGAAGTGCTGTTGAAATGTGTAGGGTGTGCAGCTGTCTGGCTGGAAAACCAGTGGGGTGGACGTTTTTTTCTAAGGACCCCAAATATCAAATTCTCTTGGTCTTGCCTTTTGGCTCGGTCAACATCCTTGGATAAGAACCCTCTGACGATTGGCGTGTGCATGCACACGTGTGTTGGAGGTGGCAGTGGGATGCTGGACAGTAGGTATTCTGGGGCCGAGTTGGGCGAAAGGTTCTGAGCCTCACTCTTCGGTGGATGGACATTAATTCTACCTGTTTTTAGTATAGTTCCTCATTCCTACCATTGGCAGGGGTTGGTGGCCCCAAGCTAGAGTCCCTGGCGTAGCCTGTCCTGATAGTTAGTTTCCCATCCGCAGCTGCAGGGCTGGCACCTGCCTGGCACTGTGGCCTGGGGAAGGGAGCTGGGGGGGGGG
>NW_006772616.1:3328221-3333675 GCF_000442215.2 Lipotes vexillifer | reverse complement strand
GCGCTGCCATTTGTGCTGGGGAAGGGGGCTGGGGGGGGGGGTCCTGAGCTTGCACTAACTTTCAACCCACTCTCCTGTTTCAGCGCCACCCCACTCACCCGTCTCCATAGGTACCTGGTGCCTCTTGAACTTCCAAGATTCTGCAGTGCGTCCTCTCTGCTTCTCATTGCAGGCATTTAGCAGAGAGGAGGAAGCTGAGACCCAGATCTCGTCACTCGTCTGTCTGTTCTCCATCTTCCTAAACAGTGCTGACATTTCCCTTTCCCATTTGCAGTTGTTCCCTCTCCTGTTTGCTTTCTTCTTCTTTGTTTATAGCTTTGTTCTTCCTTCATCCTAACTCTAATGAGTTCTGGGGCCTGAGCAGAGATCAACATCTGCTTATTAGCTGGAAGTCGACCTCTCTGCGCAGCCTTAGTCTCCTCGTCTATAAAATGGGCTAATAATAGTTTCTGCCTCAAAGTTGGTGAGATGGTGCCTGTGGCATGCTTCATATCGGGTCTGGCAAGAATATACAGTAAATACTAGGAAAACAACTAAGTAAAGTTATTGACCTTATCCGAGGGCCCTTGGAAGTCCTTGGAACTACCCAGTGGCCTGTCTGGCTTCACATTTTGTTCGCTGGCCTCTGATACTTGCCTTTTTCTTCCCATTACTGAAAAAAGGAGCAAAACTTGGCGTTTACCCACAAAGAAGTGTAGACTAAAGTGATGCCCCTCAGACTCCACCATGTATACCAGTCCCCTGGGCTCCTATTAAAACTCCAGTTCTGACTCTTGCGCCGGGGTGGCCGGAGACTCTGCACTGCTGTTGCCCCTGCTGCCCCGGGGACAACACTTTGAGTAGCAAGACATAATGGTAGGCCTCTCCTCACTGGGGTCTTTCAGAGGCTACACTGAACAATGGACATCCGCAAAGCTGGGAGCAGGGAAGGAGGTCACACTGCAGGTTGTACGTACCTTGGTGCCACTGGCTGGGGGGGGGGGGGGAGGGGGAGCCGTCCTCCTGGGGCTCCTTTGGGTGGCGGCCTTTCAATGGGGCTCTTCTTCAGGATCAAAACCCAGCGGGAATAGTGTGGGTTCCTCAAAGTGGCCACAAGATGTCATAATGTCATTACATGACTTTTCCCAGAAAGGTTCACGTCTGGGTGTCAAATTACATCCTTTAAAGCAGGAAAGTGGCAGTTATCTAATCAACCGGCCCCAGTTAAAACTCTCCCCTGGGGTCCAGGACAGATGTCAGGCTGACAGCAGAATTTTCTTCTTACCCACCTTATTCCACTCACCTCATTCTTAGCGTCACATGAGAGTCACCGGGGCACTAGCAATGAAATCTGTCGTGAGGGGAGACTGGCCTTCTTAGAAACACAAAGTACACTATTTCCACAGGGTGGTTCCCAGAACCACAATTTGGAGGGATGCTTTGCACAAACAGAAATTTTCCTGCACAAATCAGTTAGGGAGTGGCTTCGTGCTCCATCCGGTCGCCTTAGTGTATGTTGGGCGCCAGGCAGGGTGAAGAGAGTTGCATCTGAGGTCACCTGGCTGGAATCGTCAGCTCCCTCAGGGATGGTTTTGGAAGAACCGTTAAAGAAACGAAGTCAGCTCTGCCACGACGATGGCCTTTTATACTTTCTTCTTCCTTTCACAGTCATCTGTGTTTATTTCGTCTCTCCAGCCATTATGTGGAACCACATGAAACTGCTGTTTGTGGAGGTCAGGATGGCCAAATACCAACAATGCCACGTGGCTTCACCTAGACTGGGGGCCAAATCGGTCCCACCCCTTTTTTTGTGAATCACGTTTTATTGGGCTACAGCCCCCCTCACTCATTCACCTGTTGTCTGTGATTGTTCTCAGGCTGCAATGGCACCGTTGTGGAATCGCCACACAGGCCTTCTGGCCTGAAAGGCACACTATTTACTGTCTGGCCTTTTGCAGATCGAGGTTGCTGGCCTCAGTATATAAGCGGTAGCTCCTGTGGAAGAGAATGCATAGACGAGCCATTTTTATACCTTCCTACTGCCTGCCCCCAACACCACAACCTGTAAACAGTAGGTGCTTAATAAATATTGGGTATGGAAAGCCGCCATGAGCCTCCTTCCTGGAGAAGGTTGCCACCTGGTCTTTCATCCGCTTCTCCAGACCTTTGGCTTCTGTACTGTGAGTCACTCTCAGACACTGGCAGGCAAGCTCTTGCTGTTGCCAGCGAAGACAGCTTCCTCTTTTTGAGGAAAGAAAATTCTTGCAAAAGTCTCTGAGGGCCTTTGGACATCAATCAGCTAGCTCTGAGAACCGGGTATACGAGGATATAGAAATGAAGCCAACATATGGATTATATTCCCATCAAGATACACATAGGCTCCGAAATTAAGTGGGAAAGTGCTTTGCGGGGTTGCTCCATCGCTTGGCCGTCTCTGAAACTGTTTAAGGAAAGTTTGGTATGTTTGATAAACCTCACAAGCAGTGTGGAATTAACTTTTCTCTCCCCAGACTGTGCAGAAAGCTCACAGGGGCAGGTTGAGGTCCACCAAATTGAACTGCTCATTTGAAAGGCTTTTGAGTCTGACGCAAAAAATGATTGGCAGCTGCGTATGCCCGTTTGGGGGTATTTTTCAGTCCTCCTTGGAGGGGCAGAATGGAGGCAAAGGTATAATTTGCTAGGGTGGTATTTTCATTTCCTGTCTGATGTGTATGCCTGGTGTGGTGGGGAAAAAAAAAAAAACCTAACTGAAAAAAAATGATTACACACCATCCATGTTCATTGTCAAGAAAACGAGAAGAGACAGATGAACACAAAGAAGAAAATAAGAACTGATCTGGTATCATTTTACTGTGATGGGATGGCCCCATGGTCCTATACATAGATATTCAAGCAGAGTTGGAAGGGAAGGCAGAGGTGGGGGAAACATTTTGGAAGAAGAATGATGTTTCTTACAATACAAGATACATTTGGAGGCTGAAAAGACAGGAGAATTCTAGGGGAGGGAGTGGGGAGCTAGGAGGGTGGGATCCGAATTTGGATCCTGTTTTCAGTCTTTCAAACTGGCTGCTGCCCTTTAGGGGCTTTTACCCTCCGCCCCAAACTTCTGTGCTATACAGCTATGGGGCAAGCCTGGAATTTGGCTCTGAGCACTGGGAAAACGTGAATTACTGTAACTTTTTTTTTTTTTTTTTTTGCGGTACGTGGGCCTCTCACTGCCGTGGCCTCTCCCGTTGCGGAGCACAGGCTCTGGACGCGCAGGCTCAGCGGCCATGGCTCACGGGCCCAGCCGCTCCACAGCATGTGGGGTCTTCCCGGACTGGGGCACGAACCTGTTTTCCCCTGTATCGGCAGGCGGACTCTCAACCACTGCGCCACCAGGGAAGCCCACTGTAACTTTTTTGTAGGCCTCTTGGACTTTCAAAATACTAGGTTTTTGGCAGCATACGTGAAGGGACAGGGTTGATGCCTGAATAGGGTCATTTGTTCCCTTGACCTGCAAAAGTCTCACTTGCTCCAGTAAACACAGGAAGTGGGAGGTGGCAGTGGCTGGCTTGACCCTGAGCTCTGTTGTTCGTTCCTCTCTGTGCCTGTGCTATTCCTTGGTGCACCTGGAAGACCCTGCTGAATAGTTACCCTCACTCAGTTTGCAACTTCCTTTCCCTCGCTGCCTTCCTGAGTGGAGGATAGAAACCTGGATAATTCCTTTCCCTGCTTCCCTTGCAGCTAGGGCGGTTAGCTACTGTTCTAGTCTCTGAGACTCTGCTGGGCAGGGCCTCTGGGAAATCTTTCTCTTTCCTGTGTAGAAGTGAGTGATGCTATCTCTTTTTCCTATGGCCAGTTTATTTTTGACTTGAGCATGGATGAGATGTCTGGAGCTGAAGCAGCCATTTTGTGTTCACGAGAGAAAGGCCAAGAAGATAACAGAGGATGGCCCCAAACTCATTAAAATCTGTCATCAACTACCCACCTCTAGACCTTCTGTCATGTGAGCAAGTAGTCCCCTCTCTGTTTATGCCAGTGTGAATTTGGTTTTCTGTTGTTTGCAGCCAAATGGCATTTTAGCAGATGCACCATATAACCTGCTCAGCTTGGCATTGAGACTGATGCATATCATACTAACAGCATATAAACTTAGTTCTGGCAACAGAAAACTGTACAGGATGCTTTGAATTTGGTGGCTGTGTCTGGGTCTCAGCAGGAAATTGACGACATATTCAAACAGGGTTTTGAGGAGATTTTAATAAAAGGACGATTTACAAAGGTCTCCAGAGGGTTTAGGGAAACGATTGGTCAGTGCCCCAGAGCTACTAGCCTGGAGCTCAAAACCCTTAGGCTAAAAGGGCAAGGGAGTAAAGCCGTGACCTGAAGCTGGGACAGAGGGGCCAGATGGAAGAAGCCTCCTGACAGAGCTGTGACCTGGGCAGAGGGATGCTGCTAACCTGCGGTAACCCAGCACACGTCTGTCTCTCCTTCCACCCTCCAGTGTCCTACCAGTGCTAACAGGAAGCCAGAGGGCAAAGGAGCCTGTGGATACACTGTGTCCAGGGCAGGCTCCCAGCACACAGAGCAGGGTGGACAAACATGGCCGGTGGATCTGGAGGTCTCCAGCCCGCTGGTCCATCAGTGAAGGCTCTGGGGCCTTCCAGGGAGCTGTGCTCCCCCAGTGGAGACCTTCTGCTCAGGGATCCTAAAGCTCCCCTTAAACCTCAGGGGCTCTTTGATCTGTGTCTCTTCTCCAAGAAGTGGTCTCCGGGTTTTTGGCCAGTGGCCCACGGCTGTGCCTCCAGCTCTGCCTGGCCTCCGAGCTTGGGAGGCACTTTGTAAAAGCTGCTCATCTCTGGAGACCCTCCTGGGCTGGCTCCCTGGCACAGTTTACAATGTTAATTGGGCACTGGGAGCTGCATGGAATGCTCTAGAATCAGACTGGTTTTAAAAATTTCTAACTCTATTTAAATGTCCCTGGGGGCTCAGAGCAACCTAGTTGGAAACAAACCTTTAGAATGACAAGAAAGGAAGGAATCCGGGCCCGCCGAGTGCTTCCCCTTCAGGGTCTGATTTCACAGACCCAGACTTGACCCAGGTGGGAAGGGAGGCGCAAGAGGCTAAACAGCTTGTCCCAGGGCTCGAGGCCGGCACACGGCAGGGTAACCCAGGTTCCCCTGGTTGGCCCTGCCCCTCCCACACTGCTGTCCTCTTTCTCACAAGAGTGCAGGGTCCAGGGCACCTACTGGGTGGCCACTGCTCTGAATTTTCACCTCACCAGGTAGTTGCTGTAGCTTCCATTTGCCGAGGAGGCTCAGAGAGATTAAGGGACTTGCTCAAGGCCACAGAACTAAGTGGCATCTTCAGAAGGAATACTCAGGTCTCCTGATGCCAAAGCCTGTCTTCTTAATCAGGTAGGCGGAAATCCAGTTTTTTCAGGGCACCCCAGATCCACATGCTGCAAGCACCTCTCAGTGGGGGGGGGGGGGG
>NW_006772616.1:3302770-3327950 GCF_000442215.2 Lipotes vexillifer | reverse complement strand
AGGGGGGGGGGGGGGGTGCATCCTCTGGGATTTGTCTGGCCTGAACTAAGGTGTACTTGGCACCCAGAGAATTCAGAAAAGTCATAGTAATTGTAAGTAGAGAATAGTCATTGAGAGCACTCTGAGTCGGGCAGAAGAGGATGAGTTCTTAAACCCTTTGGACCTCGGTTTTCTCACCTGTAAAATGGTGCTATGACTCTCTTAGATTGGATTCCCCCAGAAGCTGACCTTGGGACAAGCATTCTAGCACAAGTAGTTTATTGGGAAAATGACCCCAGGAGACACTAAGAGGACTGTGGAGGCAGGGGTGAGACAGGGAAGGAGGGCAGCCCATACCACATCCGTTGTCAAGCAAATGACTATGCTGGGTGACCAGAGCGTCATCCTGTTGGGATTAAGCCCAACTGGGAACCGATGAAGACCACACAGTTCTCCCGCTCAAAGAGCAGAGAAGCTGGGGTATTGATCCACCAGCTCCATCCCTCATTGGCTGAGGTTGCTCTGGGGGTGGGGGATTCTTTCTGTGGCACTTCTGGCATGCTGGTGAGTGGGCACAGCCGGCTCGAGTAGGAGGAAGCCTTCAGCAGAATGACGCAGGGGTTGGCACATGGTGTCAGCCAGAGCATGCTGTACGTAAGGGTGGAGGTGGGGGCACTAGTCTCCGCTGCCGACCCCCTCGAGTTGTGAGGAGGCCATAAAATAACTCCTGGCACTTAGTACGTGCTCGTTTAATGGCGGCCGTTATTATTCCCGTCATCTTCTTGGCCATGGCCATCACTGTGACTACTACCTGCTCGCAGCAGATGGAGCCGCCATTGAGAGCTTATTTGTCTCCCTCGGAGGATTTTTGCCATCAGAGTGTTTTGCTTCAGCCAAACGTTTTATTTTCCCCAGGGACCATCCACTGGGAAGGGCTTGAGAATTCTAGCCAGGTGTGTTTCCCAAGCACAGGGAAGAATTTGCCTTGCGGGAGGAAATTGGGCCTGGCTAGGTTCACGGCTCTGTTTTCTCCAGCTCTGCAGAGAGAAGAAAAAAGTACCAACCCTCTGCCTTCTGTAGCCAGGCGAGCCCGTTTCCCCTCCAGCTGGCAGCCGGTGCCGTGCGTGCAGCTGTCTCCTCCTTGGGCCCCCTGCCCTCCTGTTGTGTCCCTGAAGGCCCAGGGACAGAGAAAGGCCCTCTTTGAAGCTGTAAGAGGGTGGAGTTGCTTCCTCCAATTGCCCTCCTTCCTTCCTTCCTTTGTATTTTCTGTTGCTTCCTCTTCCGCCTCCACCCCGCTCCCCAACCCCAAACACACCGTCCTATTTCCTTGTCACCCTTTCTCCTCTGGGCTCCTTGGGGAGGGGTGGCGTTTCGGTCAGGATTACTCCCACATCTACCCCTTTAGAAGCCCTGACTGGGTTTGGAGTGTGTTGAGGGGGGCTTTTCCCTCCTCGCCCTCCCTTCTGGGTCTGTTCCCTCTTGTGTTTGCTTTGATCTCCAACTGATGCCGACAAGTGGACAGGCCCACCCACTGATCCCATTCAGTATGGTTGAAAAGCAGTGTTTTCTCTCGTTCTTGGGGCTGCTCTGCCTTTGCTGCTTGTGGAAGGGAGGGATGCTGGCTGGCATGGGAGCCTCTCGAGCCCTGCAAATTGAATGAGCTGGCAGTGCCGGCTGGCTTGCTGTTAGGGAACTGATGGTTGATGCGTGGCCTTGCTGCACTGAAAGGTGGAAACAGGGCAGGGTGTGGGGTAGGGCAGCTGCTGATGAAATAGGACAGGTCCTCAAGAAAATGCAGCGGTCTCTCTCGGGAGGGATCTCTAAGGGCTGCTATCTAGAAGCTTCTCAAGTATCTGCTACTCTGGAGGAAACGCAAATGAGAAAACAGGCCAGCGGGACACTTGGCTTCGGGTTCTGAATCTGTTAGTATCTGGCACTGGGGCCTGCGATGAAACACCCAGTCCCGTGCCAGCATTTTCTGACTCCTAAACGGGCTACAATGACACTTACCCTGCTCTGTTTGGGAGCTCATAGGATCAGCTCTTCCTGCATGAAAAGAACCTCTGCAAACTTAGTGGCTCGGAGCACCCAGTGGTTTGGGCGGGGTTCAGCTAGGCGGCTCTTCAGTTTTGCCTGGACTTACTCATGCGCCTGAGGTTAGCTGCCAGGTCAACTGGGGGCTGGTGGTTCTAGGCTGGCCCAGCTGAGATAGTTTGTCTCTCTCCACTGGTCTGCCATCTTCCAAGACCTGGCCCTTCAGATGTCTGGAGTCCAAGAGAGAAAGCCAAAGCGCACATGGCCTCTTGAGCCCTTGACCTAGACCAGCAACATAGTCGCCGCTGCTCTATTCTTTTGGTCAAAGCAAGTCAGAGGCTGGCCCGGAGTCAAGGGCTGGAGAGACAGACTCTACCTCTCCGTGGGAGTGCTTGCAGAGTCACGTTGCAAAGAGGTGCGAGTACAGGGAGGGAAACAGTTTGGGTCATTTTTGCCAGCCAGCTGCTGTACCCATGAAATAACAGATTCAGAGTTGATTGGGAGACCATAAAGTGCCTCGTAATGTAAACAGATAGGCAGTGGGCGGAAACTCAGTTTAACCTCACCTCCCAGAAGGATGTATTAGTGATATCTGTCTGCATCATCCAGTCATTTTCTAGGCTCGTGTTGCGGTGTTCTGGCTGAGTAGGAACCAGAATTTGAATGACCAGGTGAGCAGAATTAGATGAGAACTCTTTTTCTGGTTGTCTGTTTGCAACCTTGGAGAAATGTAGTCCTCCTGACTCGTCCACCTTTGAGCTTGGACATACAGTACTGATAGGACTCATAAATTTAGACAGCTTGGATGGTGGTCCAGTTTCAGGGACCCTTGTCCTAGGGGATGGCGTCCAGCGTAGTACCCCAGATGTCTCACAGAGCATAACATCAGAGGGGAGGAGGGGTCCCGGATCCTGTATAATGGGTATCAGCACCTACCCTAACTCGTGGTGGCATGTGTGTTTTCTGGAAGAAAGGAGCCGTAGATGTCACCTGAAGAGGAGCTGTCGCTAAGCTCTAACGCTTTGGAGACTTAAGCCACCTTGCTGTGTGACGGTAGCGCCAAGGGCATTCCATTCATTTCTCTTCCATCATGGGAATTGCTGGCCACCAGGAGCTGGTGTCAGTAGAGATTTGGGGCTGTGAAGGATGGTGGATTTTCAGGCTCACCAGCACCAGCAATCAGAACCCAGGTTCACTGCCAAGAGCACAGCTGAGGTTACAAAATCCCAGCCTCGCCAGCACCATGGTCCCTGTGTCTCATTTATGGACACATACAAGCAGTCCTGGAGCCCAAACTGGCCTCTAACATGTCAGCCCCTTGTCATCCTCCCAAGCAATCTACTAGCGTGCCTATTTCTCTCCTGCTTTTGCCAGCCCTGAGCATGCTCAGTTAAAACAAAAAAAAATCCTGCCTGGTCTTAAGTGGACTCTCTTGATGCATGCGTGCTTAGAAGCCGAAGGGTCCAGAAGCCATTCAGACCGGGAAACCGTGTGGAAGACGGATGCTGGCAGCCCCGCTGTGGGACATTGCCAAGCCCCTGCCATCCTGCTCAAGAGGGTCCTTCACTCTGCACACGTTTTACTGCTCGGTGGGCAAGTCCTTTTCTCTTCCTGTCCGCTTACCCTGCCTGGGTACGTGGTTCTTTTCGCTCACCAGGGCCCGTGCAACCCCAGATCGGTTACTTACTCCACGCAGGGCCTTTACCAGCAGGAGGTATGCCTGTGGCCAGCCCAGATGGGTGGCACGTCCGCACCCTCACCGGCTGCCCTGCCGGGGTGTGCTTTGTTTTGTGTATGTTGGCTCTGTTTCAGTGGAGCCTACAGATGTGGTTGAGCCGGGGAGTGGGGGGAGAGGAGGTGCAAGCTAAGGGGAGTTTAAAGGAGCCAGTCATTTCTGATAGAATCCGATCTGACTGGAACTTTTGGAGGTGGGGGGCAGTGAGACAAGCCAGGCTCGGGCTGGGCCCCTCTTGGCCTGTCTTCTGGGTCTGTGTCTCCATCCCACCCAGAGATTGGGAGGCCCCGGGCTCTAGGAACCCTGCATGGCTCAGTCACAGCAGCTGCAATTTCCAGGCCACGGCGGGAGCGCCTGGCTCATTTGCCTCCTTTTCTTTGGGGCTCCTTGGGACTGGCTCAGCCCTAATGAGAGGAGACAGATCAGAGAGGGAGCCAGCTTGACAAGAGAGCTGACGTCCCCTCGCCCGCCCTGACTTTTCACCTGTCGGGTGAAAAGGATGCCAATTAAGCACCTCAGCAAAGCAGAGCCCGCGGCCTCACAGCCCATCCTCTCACTTGCCTTCCAGGGCGGTGGAGGGAGAACCAGGACCCTGGGGGCTGCAGGGCTGTGTGTGGGAGGGGTCAGTCCCTAGAAGAGGCTACCCTTGTCTGGGGTTTCCTGGCCTGTGGTCAAACCACCCAGAAAGCGCGAAGCCTTGGGACCCCTTCTAGATCACGCAGGCGGCTCCTGATCTCTGGCTCCCGCAGGCTTTGGGGGAGGGACTATAAAAGAGTTCAGAACTCCCCCGCCTCCCTCATATGCCAGCCTCCCTATTCCTGCCTCTGCTGGCTGGCTCCCATTCTTTCTGGGGTTCCCCTGGCTTTTCCACAGGGAGGCACGCAGGGCCCTGCCCCCGGCTACATCTGCCAAATGCAAATAGTTGCTAAAGTTATTTATTGTGTCCTCCTGTCTCCTTGATGTCACTGGTGTTCCCTAGGCAACCGCTGCTGGCATGCAGTCAGCTTCTAAGGGCTCTGAGCACAGGAACATGAAATGGCTCGTGCTCACTTCTCTTTTAGGGGCGTCTCGAGAGGGGTCCTCCCGCTGGGCATTTCTTATTGGAAAAGAGGGCAGTGAGAGAAACCTGATTCAACTGCCCCCAGAAGTCGAGGCAGTGGAAACTCCAGGTTCTTGGCTGAATCTCCCTGCGTGGGCGTGAGAAGGCATACAGAGAACGACCACTTAATCTCTCTGGTGCCCTCCCACCAAAACCTTCCCGTAGGCGTGATCATGGCAACAGAGAAAGAGAGGATGCTCTCTTTTCTTTCTCAAGACTCTTTTCTTTGTTTTAAAGCTATGTTTTCTTTTATAAGCATGAAACTGCTCGCAAAACATTAGGAAGCATAGGTACGCATAAAAAAGAGGGAAAAAACTCTACCCCAGTGACCCATCTTCCCATCCTGCAGCAATGATGACTGTTAACATTTTGGATAGGCATATAACTGTGTGCAAAACAAAAGCGCTTTTGTGTTTAAACAAAAGCGGGACTTGTGCGGTATCTTGCAATTGCGTGGAAAAGGCGCTATAGTATAAACCTCTTTCCTGGTCGGTCACATGCACCTCCGTTGTGTCAGATACCTGCTGCTGTGTAACAACTTAACCCCAAGCCCAGTGGTTTAACACAGTGGTTCTCAAAGTCTTTTGGTCTCAGGACCTTTTTACACGTTTGAAATCATTGAAGACCTCAAAGAGCTTTTGTTTATGTCAGCTATATCGATCAATACTTACTGTATTGGAAATTAAAACCGAGAACATTTTGAAATCAAGAATGCATAAGCTTATATCCCACTTGCTGTCAAAGCGATGACATCGTCACCCGTCATGGAACCTCTGGAAGAGTCCTCTGTATACTCACGAGAGAACGAGAGTGGAAGGACAAATAACATCTTCCTGGTGTTACAAAAAGAGTTTTGACCTTGTAGACCCTCTCATAGGACCTCAGAGACCCCCTTGAAGTACCCCTGCCCTGGACCTCACTTTAAGGACTGCTGGATTTAAAGAATAAGTACTTACTGTTGCTTACAAGTCCTCAGGTCAACTGGATGGTTCTTCAGGGCTTGACTGGGCTTGCTGATGTGTCTGCCATCAGCTGTGGCTGGCGGGTGGCCTTCCCGATCTTGGTCAGACTCCTTCTTGTGTTTGAGGGTCACCTGCTTAGAGGCTGGTCTAGGATGGCTTCAGCTGAGACAGCTAGGCTCTCCCCCCACCACGTGGTCCCTCATGCTCCAACAGGCTAGCCTGGGCACGTGCGCGTGGCGGTGGCAGGATTCTGAGAGCGAGAGGTGGAAAGAGAGCATGAAGCGGGGAGATGCAGCCACCAATCCCAGGTGAGGATTCCCACGCTCTGGAGGATGGTAAAGATCGTAACAGGTCAACTGCCAGAAGCAGGAGCCTGCAGACATGGTGCCCTGCGTCTTCTAGAGTTTAGGAGTTGCCGAGGAGGACTCAACACACAAGGAACTGGTTGGAACAATGCTTTACTCACAGACAGAAGAAACGCAGCAAGGTCAGTGTCTCCAGTGTCCCAGTGCTATGGGTCCCTTGTGATAGCCAAAGCAGGATGATGGGCTGCATGCACCCAAGACCCTGTTCCCTTCCCACCAGGTATACTGGTGGGCTGACCAGTTGCCAAAGGATGCACGTGCTTCCGTAGGTCCCATGATGGCTGCTTGCCCAACAGAGAGAGAGGGGAAGGGAGGGAGGCCGAGGATGAGAGAGAGAGGGAGAAAGAGAGAGAGGGAAGGAGAGCTGAAGGTCTCCTAAAACCTAAGCTCAGAGCAGGTGCACTGTCACTTTGTATTCTGTCGACCAGAGGGAGTTGCGTGGTGGCCAGGAGGGTACAAAACAGACCCCATCCCTTGATGAGAGTTGCTGGAGAGTCATGTTGCCAAGGGACGTATAAAGGAGAACAACTGTGGCTGTTTTTGCAATCATACTTCCTACTTGTTTAAAGGCTGCATCATCTCCTATTGAGGGGACAATGCCTATAATTTACTCCAGCCTCAATTGCTGGACATTAAGGTTGATTTTAATTTTCTCCTAATATAAACGAGGTTGGAACAAGCATCCCTCTGTATTTGTCTGACTCTTTCCTTAGGACAAATTCCTAGAAAGGGAATTGCAGCAATAAAAGTTCTGAGCATTGTTAAGGTTCTCATGCCTACCACCAAATTTCTCTCTCTTGAGTTCCCACTTGTTTACGCTTCCACCAGCAAGGGAGGTGGAGCCTCTGCCTGTTGAGAGAGTTCTTCTGCTAGGCAGTCTGTGTGGGGAAGATTACTTATTAAACATGGTTCTCTATACCTCGTGTAGACCAGACAACCAATTACTGAGGTTGTCGGTAGTTGAACTGGCTGAGCAGAGAGCTGCTCTCAGCCTTTCTCTACAGAAGTGACCACAGCTTGGAGATGATGCTGAGGAGGGTGTGGTACCCTGTTCACGGACTGCTGACTCTGACTTTACCTAAGGGCCCTGCTTTCCTTTCTAGCCCCTCATTATCTAGTCTCAATGAGTCAGTCATTAGAGATTCAAGATGCGCCTCTTCCCAAGGAAAAAAGAACGAGTTCTTCTAGGCCGTCAAGAACAGTGTAATGGGCTGTCACTCAGGCGTGGAGTCCTGAGCCCTTGGGGAAAGAAGCCCACCCTGGTTGCCAGGTGGCGAGGCTGCGCATATCAGCCAGGTAACTTCCGGGCAGAGCCCGTACACCTGAAGTTGTCTCGGGCAAACGCCACCTCCTGTCCACACTGCGCCCTCCACGCCCTCCTAGTGTTTCTCGGTCAGTAATCAAGCCACCTAGTCCACAGGCCCTGTGTGAGTTTCTGCTTTACTTCTCACCAATGTCCCACGTGCCTCCTTGACGCTATGTTTCTGCCAAACCGTGTTTCCTACGGTTTCCAGAAGAAACCGTGATGAATGCCTCCAATTTCTGGGTTTCTGCTTCTGCTATTTCCTCTGTCAGAAGTTCTGTCCCCACCCTCTGACCGTCCCATTTTTCATCCAGCCAATTCATAAGTATTCTTCAAAACTCAGCCCAAGGGAATTTGAAAGGTCCACCTTTGGGTCTGGGTTGAGGCCCCAGGCCCTGAACTGATGCGTCCGGTGACAGCAGCTCCGGCTGAGATGGGGGAACCCTGATGCTCACTGTTTTCCTCACTGTGTGGCATTTGGAAAGTCAGCTGACCTCTCTGAGCTCCAGTTTTTCTCTTCTCTAAAATGCGGTTGCTGTCTGGCTTGTATATTATTCTCGGCTGCTCTGAGGGTCAGGTGAATTCACAGAAGTCCATGCTATTTTAATTGCTACAAATGCAAAGCACTATTGTTATTAAAAAAAAAAAAGTCGTACTTTGGGTTCCCCTAAAAAAGCAGAGGATGAGATAAGAGCTTGTGTGAAGATGGTTTATTTTGACGAAGTGATTCTTGGGAAAGGGGGGGTGGGGGGCTGGGGGGGAGTCGAGCAGGGAAGACAGGTGGGCAGGAACGCCTGGAGGAGAGACCCCTGCTGTGGGGATGTGACCTCTGGGGGCAGTAGAGAGCACCTCAGCACGGTGCACTCAGGACACAACACAGGGGAGTGTTTGTTCCTGTGTTAGCTGAGGTTGCTCCTGGGGGTTGCATTTAAACGTGTGCCTGGGGCCCCGTGACAGACGCCGCAGTGAAGCCCCACAGAAAGCAGACCCCCCAGTGCAGCTAAAGCGAGGCCCTCTCGCTTCAGGTGTCCAGGTGTCTGGACAGGACAAAAAGGTGGATGGTGAGAATCTGAGACACCACGTAAAAGGTGTCCCACCCAGCCCCGAAGGCTGCCTCTGACGTCTCCGAATCCCCACTTGTAAGCATGGTGCCTGGCACAGGGCAGACAGTAAACCAATGGTAAATGAGGAATGAGGAAAATGTTCCTCTTGAACTGGTTCATGGCTGTCAGCCTCTGATCACAGGGCCCAGAGGCTCTTATCCATGGTGCTTTTGTTTTTATTTTATTTATTTATCTTTAGAGATTCTTAGTGTCTTTTACAATTTTTTTGTTTATTTATTTAAGTTTTGGCCACACCACGTGGCATGTGGGACCCTAGTTCCCTGACCAGGGATCGAACCCTCGCCCCCTGCATTTGAAGTGCGGAGTCTTAATCGCTGGACCACCAGGGAAGTCCCTCTGTGGTGCTCTTATACCTCTCTGGAGCCAGGAGGGAGAAGGTTCTCTGCTGAGTGAGTGAGGCTGATCGAGCTAACCTCGATGAGGGGCTGGCTTAGACGGAGCCTTTTCCAGTTGCATCCTCCGGGGACCTTGTGGGGAAAGTTGCAGGGAGGGGTGGGATGGCCTGTTTGTAGCAGGACACATTCCCGCTTCCTCATTCCCGAGAACCTCCTGAAACAGCAGCCATAAGCATTTGCAAAGCACAGCATTTGCCAAAATGTATTCCATGGAATTCTAGTCCCTTCTCATCTCTTGTTCATCCAGGGCACTTCCACTCTCACCTCTTTGATATTTTGAGTTCGTATCTGTCTCAACTGGGATTTGGGTGCAAGCAACAGAAACCAATTTCTCTAACTAAAGAGCAAAGGAATTTATTGGAAGTGCATGCAAACCCCAGATCTCTGGGCAAAGAAGTTTGGGAAAGAGAACTGAACAAAGTAAAATAGGGCTGTAGTATTGCAGAACTTTTCAAAATCTTCAGTGTGCCATTTGCAAGTCTCCGAGGGGGTGTACAGTTTGCAGAGCTTTCTGAATGTATTTCTTGGATTCCAACATGTGCCGACTGTAAGATGGATCAGCAGTTTAATAACAGCTCTCTAGGATTCAAAACCAAAAAGGCTAACATCACATCGGCTGTACAAATGGATATGAAGCAACCTGATTTCATAACCCTGTTTGTTTGTTTTAAGGCAACGCATACTGAGTTCTCACTATGTGCCAGGTACTATTTTAAGAGCTTTCATGTAAATTGACACACTTAATCCTACCCTTTGAGGTTGGTATGGAGCCCAGAAGGGCCTGAGAATGTGCTTCTCTTACTGCAGGGGGTGGGATTGACCGAGGGCCCCTGCTGCTGGGCTCTGAATCCACTTCCATCTTGGGCAGAGACCTCCCTTCCCATGGGCTGTTCCCAGCCAGTGACCCAGCATGTGGCGGATAAGAGGCAGGCCCCTTCCTGGGAGACGCACGATTCCTGATGGTTGACTTGGACTCAAGAACTCCTGAAAACTTTGCCAAAACTTTCTTAGAATGGCACTGCAACCTAAGACTTTTTCTTCCTTTCCTCTCTTTTCTCTTTTTTTGTGTAGGAGTTCAGTCTGCATGGAGGTTTCACAGCATTTCCAGCCGCCTCTGGCTTCTCCCCACACTCTCTCACAGCTGTTTCCCTCATACACATCTCATCTTGGCATCTGCTTCTTGCAGAACCTCACCTAACACAGTTGGATCTCTTACTTCATTCCCAGTTCATGGATGGGAAAGCTGAGGCTCAAGCAACTTGCCCGAGGTCACACAGCTAGGAAGGGACAGAGCTGATAATCAAACCCAGTTTGTCAGACTTCCAAGTGTATGCTCGTAACTACTTTATTACTCAACCTCTCATTTCATATTAATAAGTGAAAAAATAAGAACGTGCATCGGAGGCATCTAGGAAATGAGGTATTGGATCACAGGACTCATTTGTTGTCGAGGATCTTGTAGGACGAGGATTCAGGGAGCTGTGCCCTGGGGCAGGCTGGCACAGCGCTTTGCAATGCATGTCTGTCATTGGGGACCAGCTCTCCTCAACATACAGGAAGAACAGAGGTGAGGACCAAGCCTGCTGCCCTGAAGGAGCCTTCCGCGACTGTCCTGCGTGGCTGTTGACTGTGGCCTTGGAGAAGTGTAGGAAAGACGCTGTCACGCACTTGATCTCTACACGGGTCCTTAGCTTAATTGTGCTGTCCACTTGTCTCTCAGATTCTAGAGAGCCCACCACGATGCGGTGGTAGGAAGGCCGTTGCCCTGGGGGAAAGGGGGCCTGAGCTTCCGACCATCACTAAGCAGTACCAGGACCCTGGCAAGTCAGTGAACTTCTCTTCCCTTGCTTTCCTCATTTGTACCAAAAGGATGGGATGAGATGGAGGGTTCTGAAATAGAGCTCTTTCAGGCCCCAGTGGCCCTTTGGAGAAAACAAAGAAGTCACCGTGAGCAGGTGGGGGAGGGAGGCGCCCTTGCCCACCCTCCTCCATTTCAACGGAGAATCTCCACTTTTATCCCCTTTAAATATTGGAATTTGGCGAGCACCGGTAAGCATTATTGACTGCAAGCATCAGAAAACTGACTCTCCTAGCCGAAGAGAAAGAAAATGTATTAAAAGGAGGGACAGTTATTTAAAGATTCAATAAGAGGCCGGAGGACCAGGCTTGGGGTCAGGGGAAGGATACTGAGAGAGGTCTGAAAGGCTGCCTCGGTGGGTTTACCACTATCATGAAGCCCACCTCCCAACCAGTGCCCCTGCCTTAGATTTCTTGTTCAAGATCAACTCCAGGAAGAAGGCATTCAGTTGACTGAGCTTGCCCCTGGGACAGGAAGGAAAGACGTGGCCTCTTGGAATTCCAAAGTGGGCAGGGGTCACTTAAGAGTCTTTCCAACCAAGACCTCACAAATTGGCACAAGGCATTTTCCAAGAGGTAAGCCAAGCTCTTTAAGAAGGACCAAACACCAAAGGCCCACTATGTGCATGGGATTTTGTTTGCAGAAGAGCTCCACTGTTAACCCGTTTGAAAGGCATTGGCTAAGAGCCCTTCCTGCGTGACAGAGACCTTCATTCCATCCAGCTGTCTGGGTTCCGGCTGGGGGAGGAGGGAGCAGAAACTGTCTTGTTTTTGGCCAGAGAACTGCCACACGTGCCACTGAAAGCCCCACTGCCCCTGACAGCTGGTGGGGAGAGGGCAGGAGAGCAGCTGTCTTGGCTTGGGTTCCTCCAAGAAAGAAGAGCTAGAGACTGAAGGTTTGCACGCAGGTAGTTTAATTTGGGGCTTGAGCCCAGGGAGTGGGGGACAGGGAATGAGGGAAAGCAAGGCAGCCACCACTGTGGACCATGGGCTGCTGAGGACCCCCTGAGGAGTCATTTAGAAATAGCGCCCGGAACTGTCTAGCTGAAGGACAGAAGACGGAAGTAGGCATTGCCCGGCTGCTGCCTGTCACTGGTCAGGGCTGCCCCCCGGCGCGCTGGCGTGCTTGCGCTTCCAGGTCTGCTGATCAGCTGAATGGCTGAGCGGGTTCCCGCACAAAGAGGCAGCTGGGAATCCCCGAGGCGGAAAGTGGAGAAGTGAGGTCAGGTGCGGTCAGGTCCACCTGGGCCCAGGTGATTGCTGCAGCATCAGCTGGAGGCACGGGTGGCCGGGAAGGACTCAGGGAGGATGCGGGGCGGGGCACCAGAGGGCTCCCATACCAAACTCCTTGGCACTTGTCCAAGCCTCATCCCTCGGAGGCCGATGTGCACACAAAGTACCTGATGTCACGGTAGCTCGGGGCCAACCCGGTGGGCTTTGCCCGTTGCCAGGTAGGGGCTCCGGCCCATGAGAAAGGGGCCGCGCCTTTGACTAGCTGAGCAGAGCGTATCGCACTGTTTGGCGACAGATGTTTCACTGGGGACCTCACACTGCTTTCCCAGCATCTTTACATTCTTCAAAAGGCAGCACTTTTGCAGAATGTACTCACATGACGAAATCTGCATCCCGCTCACCCTGCAAGCCAACTCTGCCCCGACGGTGAGGGTGAATGCTCTCCAGCTGGGGCCCGCCGTCCTCAGAGACAGTGAAGGGTTTCGCGCCGGCCGTCCAGGCCACCAAAGGCTCGCGCAGGCAGGCGTCCTTGGCTTTGGCTCAGGCTGCAAAAGGGGAGAAGGCTGAGCTTGGAACCCAGTTTAGACCCCAGCCAAACGGTCCAAAGCTCTCAGGAGAGGAGGCTCCCCGGAGCTTTGTTGCTTGAACTCTGCGGTGTTTGGAGACTCCAAATGGCCTCGCTGGAGGCCTAAGATATTTTTATGGACTTTTATGTTTAAAGTCCGCTGGCCTCTGGCTCTCCTCCGAGTAGAGACAAGAGGTCAGCCTCTCTCTTCCTGCACGACCGCTCTGGCTCTGGCCGAAGCCCGGCACTCTCACCCTGGGTGGAAGAGATTGCTATTAGTACAATTCTATTTTCAGTGACCTTCATTAATAATCATTCCACTTAGCAACATTTAACAGGTCCCAGGCACTGTGCTAGGAGCTTAATGTCCCTTCTCTCACTTCCCCCCTATTTAACTCCCCAGGCGTCCTTTAGATATTCATTGTCCCTTCCTTGGGGACAAGTGCCTCGACTCTCCTGGGCTCCGCACCCCTCCATCAGAGGCTCTAATTGCACCGCAAACCTTCTCCTTGAGGCACTTATCGCAGCTGACATTTTGCTTTTCTTTGTGTCACTTTTTGATAAATGTTGGTCACCCACACTGGAAAGAGACCTCAACGCTACTGCTCACCGCCATACCCCACCCCAAGCACAGTGCCTGGCACATGGTGGACGCTCAATAGGACACTTACTGAATGAAGAATGATTGAGTAGCCTTGCCAGAGCCCTGCAATGTGGGTTTTACAGTGAGGCTCAGAGAGGTTAAACGCTGGCTCTGGGTCACACAGCTAGTGAAGGTAGAGGAAGGATTCAAACATGGGTCCATCTGGCTTCAACACCAGACCTTCACCATCGCGCCCTGCTGCCTTCCAGCGTCCAAGTGCATCTTCTCTCTTCCCCTGCCATGTCCCGCCTCTGAAGGGCGGGGGCTGGGGGTTCCTGTCCCCTCTCTCTGGCCTTCTTGTTTTACCTTCTGGTCCCTCTCACCTAGGGGCCTGGCAGTCAGCCCTGTGACCCCTCCAGCTGTGAATCCTGCCCTTTGCAAATGCCTTCCATACCGCTCAGCGGTCTTTTGGCTGCAGCGCTGGTGCCCATCTGCTGAGATGGCGTGGTGCCCGCTCGCAAGATGGCACGCTATTTTTACCCCACTTAGGTGCCAAGCCAGCCAGATGTTTTTCAGCAGCACAGGGAAGCTGAGCATCGCTGGGGTGTGGAGGGAAGCTTTCAAATGTCAGCTGCTGGGGGGTGCTCTGGGACATGGCAGAGCAAAGGCTCTGCCTTGCGGGTGGACGCTCCCAAGAAGTTTCCAGTTCCTGGTACTTGTCTGGGGCCCCAGCAGCACACGCCGCCTTGGTTGCTGGTTATGGACACGTGCTGGGGCTGTGATGGGTCTCCTCCAGGAAGGAAATGCCCTGGGTCAGCGTTCCCAGGAAGGCACGGTCTTCCTCCTCGGGCTGGGGCCCAGGTTAGTGATGCCTGGATGGCTTCCCTTCCATGGCTGAACTGGCTGCCTGGAAAATTCCAGGTTTGGCTTGCTGCCCAAGGAACTGGCCAGATCAGGCTGTGTCCAGGCGGTTAGCATCAGCTTTCCCTCAGAACAGATGGATCCAGCAGTGTGGCGATTTAAGCCCTGCTCTTTTCTTCCTGTGAGCGGGCGGCCCTCAGTTGAGGCATAGCCCCCAAATATCAGCCAATTAGAGACGTGTGTGTGTGTGTGTGTGTGTGTGTGTGTGTGTGTGTGTGTGTGTGTGAGAGAGAGAGACACCTGACCCCACCGGCCCCGCTCCCTGTTCTCCGAGCTGCTCCACTGCTCGCGCGTGTCACCTTGAGCAAGTCCCAACCTCCCTGAGCCTCAGTTACCTCATCTGTGGCACCTACGAGGCCCCTCCCCCAGCTCTGGGAGCCAGAGGCGCCAACCGGCTGTAGTGAATCACAGTGTTCCCCATGCTTTGCTGACCTTTTCCCAGGACCAGCCATGCTTGGAGCTGTAGCCGAAGAGCAAACGGTTCTTCAGCCGAGGGGCGTGCAAGTCTCACCCTCAAGTGTGAATCCCATTTTCTCACCCTTGGGGGACATTTGCAAACCTTCAAAGCATCTACGAGAGGCTGACTCCCAGTCCAGGGAGACCCCATGCCCCACGAAGGGCTTAGTTGTGGCGACTAAGCTGAGAAAAGCAGGCTTCAGGAGGGGTCCTCTCGGCCTGATGGAACACGCTGGCCTGGCGGTCCTGAGCCTGGCCTGAGAGACGGCTGTCACGCTGGGCCGCAAGGCGGGGGCTGCTCGCGCTTGCATGTGCGTGCGCGCCGCCTGCGGAGCTTGTTAAAATACCGATTCTGATTGGTCAGTGTGGAGTAGCCCCAGGAGTCTGTGGGGTAGGCAGAGTAATGGTCCCTCAAAGACGTTCACATCCGAATCCCAGGAGCCTGTGCGGGTGACGTGGCAGAGGAGAATTAAGGTTGTGGGCGGAATTAAGGCTGCTCATCGGCCTGGCGACAGCAGAGTACGCTGGATGATCCAGGCGGGGCCCCAGTGAAATCACAGGGGCCTTTAAATGTGAAGGGGGCGGGGCAGAAGCGGAGGTGAGAGTGAGGCAACGTCAGAAGGAATCAACCTGCTGTTTCAGGCCTTGAAAACAGAGGCACGGAGGCACGGCCCAAGGAACGCGGGTGGCTTCCAGAAGGTGCGGAGTGTAAGGGGATGGCTTCTTCCCAGAAGCCGCAGAAGGAATACCACCCCCCAGCGGCTGGATTTTCACCCAGTGAGACCTGCTTCAGACTCCTGACCTCCAGAAGGTAATAATAGCTTTGTGTTGTTTTGAGCTACTTAGCTTGTGGTGATTTGTTACAGCAGCAAGAGGAAACCAATGCAGTTGGCATTTCTGACAGACTCCCGGGTTATGTTGATATTTGAGGCTTAGAGCTGGGCTGGGTGAGGACTCGGAAGTGGGAGAGAGCTGTTCAGTGGCTGTTCCTGGAAGCTTCTCATAACCTGGTTTTGCCTCTGTGCCCTTGTTCCTCCCTCGGCAGAGATTATTTGAGGTCCCTTGGGTGTCTCGGGATATGTCCCAAGTCGGGGTTTCCTGGCTTGTGGGCTACAGCCCCCTGAGAGAGAGCTGGGGGAGTTCCTGTAAAGCCCCCGTACTCTTGTGGCTGCTGTCTGGTACCCAGATACGTGATGTGACATGCAAATTACATTTCTCAAATATTATGCAGCTGCCATGAATAGGACAGTAGTGGAGGGCGGTGATTTCGAAAAGAGGCCTGGCCCTCTGGCTAAAATCTGAACTCTATCAGGACCCAGGTGTCCCTACTGATCTGGCCGCTCCCTCCTCCTCCAAGCCCACCTTTGCTCATTTCTCCCCATCACACATTAAGTAAGTAAGCTCCAGCCCCGTTGGCTTCTTTCTCGCCCTTGAACGTGGGTCTTTGTTGCTTCCGTATCCGAGGGGCTTCCTCTTTATTCTCCCTGCTTGTGTTGAAAGGCGCCTTCTTGGGGGGCCCTTCCCTCACGCCCCGAGCAAGCTCACCTCTTACCTTCTTATGGATTTGGTGCGTTTCCTTTTAGTGGGGATTACAGTTTGCAGCTGCGTATTTATTGGAAGCGTTGGCTTGTTTATCACCTGCCTTTCCGTCTGCCTTGAGTTCAGCAAGGGCGGGGCCGGGGGAGTTTGGGTTTGCCTGTGCTCAGTGCTCTCACATGTTATGTGCTTAGTACATATTTGACTAGGGAAGGAAGAAATAAATGAATGGATGTATCTCTAAGCCCCCATGAGGAGAATTCTGGAGTGTGTCCACTTCCTCAGTGCTCTGAAGCTACAACTCAGGGGTTGCCACAGTCTCCTGGAGCACTGTTCCCCGAGCCCCTCCTGTGAAGCAGGAGCCACATGGCCATCTCCGTCTCCCCTCCACGTCCCCATGGTTTGTCTCTGGCACGAGGAGAATGAGCTTTGCTGCTCTCCTCTGTATGATTGGTTGTCTCCTAATGGGAAAAATAAGCTGCAGCCTTGGTGCCTGGCATCCTTTCTTCCATTTTAATCTCAAGTCAGTAGGGCTTTTGTATGGCATGAAGCTGAATACTAGTATTTACTTTTGTTTTATCCGAGAACTAGCGTGGTTTGTGTGAGTCCTGGCAGCTGCTGGAAATATTCTGCTTCTGGTCTTGCATCTTATCCTGGCGGGGGCACCATGGACTGAGAACACAGGAGCTGACTTCCATGGTAATGGGCAGGGCAGTAGGCTAGACTGCAAGGAACAGCTCTCCTTGCACAGAGTGGTATGAGGGGGACAAGTGCCCCGAGCTGCCAGGGAGCAGTTGTCTCTGGAGAAGTTTGGGGCAGAGATGACCATGTCATCTGAGGCTGATGTGAGCACTGTAGGGTCTGGAGGCGGGTGATGGGCAAGATCCAGCCACAGGGACCCGGATGACGGCTGGCTTGGGGGTTACTCTTTATCATCCACATTTCCCACAATGAGTGGAAATTGCTGAAAATCTCAAATCCGTATAGATGAGGACACCAAAACTCAGGGAGGTTAGGTAACTCATTCAAGGTCATACATTCAGACCATGAATTCAAGTCTATTTGACTCTAGATCTTTTGTACTCCTACTGCCTACTGCTTTCTCCTGTGCACTTGAAAACTTCCTACTATGTCCTGCAGGTGTTTGCATGTATATGTCAGTTCCTTAAGAGGGATGCTTCGTTCTGGCTTGGGGATCTGGAGGCACTTCCTGGGGGAGGCGCAGTGTTTGGATGTATGTGCAGAAGGGTGAGTGGTACACGTTTGAGCATTACCTTCTCAGCGTCCATTCATTCCTCCTGCTTCCAGCAATAATGCCTGATTTGAGGAGGAGTGGGGAGGCAGGGAGAATCTACTCATCACCAGTTCTCAATTTGTAGTGTTGGTAGAGTCTAAGCTTAGCTCCAGGAGTGGAATATAGGGCCTGAGCCTAAGCCAATCAGTGCATCCTATCCTTCTGGCCACAGGTCAAGGATGGTCACATGTCCTAAGCAGGTTGAATCAGAGTAGAGCTAAAAAAAAAAATTTTTTTAACATCTTTATTGGGGTATAATTGCTTTAGAATGGTCTGTTAGTTTCTGCTCTATAACAAAGTGAATCAGTTATACATATACATATATTCCCATATCTCTTCCCTCTTGCGTCTCCCTCCCTCCCACCCTCCCTATCCCACCCCTCCAGGCGGTCACAAAGCACCGAGCTGATATCCCTGTGCCATGCGGCTGCTTCCCACTAGCTATCTACCTTACGTTTGTTAGTGTATATATGTCCATGCCTCTCTCTCGCCCTGTCACAGCTCACCCTTCCCCCTCCCCATATCCTCAAGTCCGTTCTCTAGTAGGTCTGTGTCTTTATTCCTGTCTTACCCCTAGGTTCTTCATGACATTTTTTTTTTTCTTAAATTCCACATATATGTGTTAGCATACGGTATTTGTCTCTCTCTTTCTGACTTACTTCACTCTGTATGACAGACTCTAGGTCTATCCACCTCATTACAAATAGCTCAATTTCGTTTCTTTTTATGGCTAAGTAATATTCCATTGTATATATGTGCCACATCTTCTTTATCCATTCATCTGATGATGGGCACTTAGGTTTCAAAAAGAGTCATGTACCAAAATGTTCATTGCAGCTCTATTTACAATAGCCCAGAGATGGAGACAACCTAAGAGCTAAAAATTTTTGAGGGAGCTATCAGAAAAGGTTTTGGCTCTATCTAGCTGGATTTGAACCTCAGTGGAGTTGAGGTTGATACCATGGTAACCATATTGTCACCATGAGGGGAGAGTCTGGAGTGAAAGGCTCCACTGGAAGATGGCTAGAAATTGAGTCCCAAAGTATGGTTTGATCCTTGATCCAGCTGTACCTGAAGCTAAACCTACCTTTAAACTTTCCAGCTCTATGAACCAATAATTTCCCTTTTTGTTTGTTTAGGCCTGAGTCACTTTTCCCTGTCACTTGTAATGGTGACAGCCCTAGCTGATACAGGTAAGGGGGGGGGGTGTGGGTAGCCAAGTGGTGCCAGCTGGAGAGAGAAATACAGAGAGAAACATGTTGTCAGCTTGAAAGTATGGGAATGAGGACGTCTCTGTATCTCAGTAAGTTCATGATATGTATCCTGTTGGAAAAATGCATAGAATATACTGTGTTAGAGCTCCCCTACCCTGCCCAAGAAGAGGATGAAAACATTGAAACTGCTTGCCCAGAACATTAGTGTCCTGGAGTGTTAATAGGTGTCTCACTAGGGAAGGGATTGTGTGGGCCAACGAATTTGAGAAACACGAGAGCAAGTAAAGAGAGAAAGAATTCACTACCAGACCTCTTGAAGCCTTTAAAATGCTAACATGCATTGTGAGCTCCAAGGAGAAGAGAGAGGGTGTGTGTGTTTCCAGAGCTTATTTTTCTTGAAGCATCGCTTGGGACCAGTGTTGCAAAGAATGTTTTGGAAAACATTGGCTTAGAGAGCAGTTTCTGTGCAGGCTTTAGGGGAGCCTCTTTCCAGCATGAAAAAGCTCTGTGAGGCCATGAGTGCTCATCTAGATGTGCTTAGGGCTGGGGCTATATATAGGCAGGAAAGGGCACTTGATTCAAGGGCCCCAGAAATGCTTTCTATATTTAAGTTGCCCACTGACCAGCCAGCAGCAGGATTGAAATTCCTATGAGTAGGGGCAAAATTTGAGCTTGGAGGAAATCTTCAAGAAATTCCTCTTGAACTACAAATGCAGAACTGCTTGGGCGCCATCTCTAGTTTGCATTCATTCATTTATTTATTCAACGCTTATTTACTGAAGACCTACCACGTGCCAGGTACTGTTCAAGGTGCTAGCGATCAATCAGTCAATCAGACAGAAATCCTTGCCTCTGTGGAGCTTAAATTCTAGCAGATGGAGGCAGACAGTCAGGTGAATATATACGTAGATAGCATGTTATGAGCTTAAAGGGGAAGAGCAAGGAGCTTAGCGCAGCTGGATGGGGTGAGCCAGGGAGAGGGGGGTGATGCTGGGGGAGGTGACTGTAGAGCCCTGGAGTACCTTGGCTTTCACCTTGACTGGAATGAGCATCTACTAGCAGGTATGAGCAGAGGTGGCACGTGATCTTTCACTTGTAAAGGACGGCTCTGGCTGCTTTGTTGAAACTCAAGTGCAGGGGCCAAGGGTGAAAGCTGGGCGACCGGGCTGAGGCTTTGCATTTCGCCTGGGAGAGATGCTGGTGGAGTGGTCCAGTGCTGTAAACAAGTGGAGGCGGGGAGGAGTCGCTGGATGCCTTTTGTAGATGAAGCCAACAGAAGGTCCTGGAAGTTAGGAGGTGGCGAGTGAGAAAGAGAGTTGAGTCAAGGCTCGCTTTTGGTCCATGGAACTGGAAGTTGGAGGTTGTTATTAATGGAGATGGCTAGGCCTGCACTGTGTCTAGAAAAAAATGAAGCCAATGTTTAAAAATTGGGAGTTTTTTTTGTTTTTTTTTTAAATCCACATTTCCAGCCACTCTTGAAAAATGAAAAGATCCGGCAAAATCGGGCCCACCTTCTACCTGGCTTCCATTGGTTCAAGCTGGCTGGCTGCTCTTCCCTTAGATGGGCAGACACACTCTAGTTTCCTCATTTAGGTCACCTGCCTGGCCCCTTAGGGATTTCAGTAGGAGACTCTAGGGATGGACAGTCAGTAGCACAGTGGTCCTTAAACTCGGGTGCACGTAAGAATCACGCAGAGGGCTTGTTAAGGTAGCTCTCTGGACCCACCTGCAGAGCGTGGGATATGGGAAGTCTGGGGTGGGGCCTGAGAACCCTTCTAATGACCCAGGTGATGGTCATGTTGCTGGTTCAGGGACCACTCTTTGAGAAGCACGTTCTCCCCATAACATCCTTTCTCACATGCTTGTGGACAAGGTTGTCAAATGTTCTGGGAGTGGCCTGTAAGACAGATGCATTTTGACAGGGCTGGGAGGGTGGTGGCAGCTCTGGTGGGGGCAGTCTGATCAGCCAGGAGGTCCTTTGAGGACTGGGAACCCCTCAGGGTTTGTCAGGGCTGTGGACGGCACATTTGGCTTGCTTCTTTGTTTTTGGCAAAAGCTGACTCTCCTGGGTCGAGGTCACCAGCAGTTGGGACGGGGTGTCTGAGGCCCAGAGGGGAACGAGTGAGGCCCCAGCAGGAGACGGTGTCTTCTGGAGAATCCAAAGGAACGGTGAACTCCCTGCAGCCTGCCCACATTGCTTGCACAGGCTTTCTCCTTATTTAGTTCAATTAAGGTCCGAGTTCATTATGCAGCCCCCATGCCCGCTCTTCTATGGGGACAAGCAGAAATCACATTTGCATCTGCTCCTCCAGCCTTGAGAGCTCAGGGAAGAGGACAGGGGCTGCTACAGTACTGGCCTCCCATTTACCCCCAAGCACATGAGGCTGGAGAAGGTTCTGGAGTCTCTTCAAGCTGTTCAAGGTGAAGGCTGGGAATCCGGCCTGCATTGGAGGGGCAGCGGTGTCAGAGCAGGATAAGCAACGTGTTCTTTTTTTCCCTGACAAAGAAAATATCTCTTTGTACATCTGGTTTGTGTTTTTCTTTAGGCTTCTGCCAGAAACAATTGTGAAAACAGAATGCAGTCCAGGACCAGAAGAATCTGTCCGTTCCTCTGGAATTCTCCAGCTGTCTGGTTGGGCCTCATAATAAGATTTGAGGAATTCCTTAATGTGAAGTCATCAAGCTTTAAAAATACTGCAGGCAGTCTTTGGTTTGCCAGTGGTTTCTCACCTTCAAATGTTGGCCTCAGGCCCTCTGTCCCCCTAGAATGGTCTCCCCACTCCCCCCTGTCATAATCCAACCCGTTCATTTATATGTCCAGTATTTATCACACTTCTTTTCTGTGTTGGGCAGTGATAGGTCTCGGTCAGAGTGAGCAGAACGCATAGTTGTCACCATCTTGAAATTGAGCATCTGTGGAAGGACGGGTCGATTGAAGTAGAATGATTAGCGGTGGCGTCTATAAAGCGGTCCTTCTCTAGCACCTGTAAAGGACCTGTCACTTTCCATTTGTTGTTCATCACTGACCAGTACATGGTCCTCCTGTGTGTGCATGATTGGTGTGTAGTTTGTACCATGTGGCTTGGGCAACGCTTGAGCCCATCCAAAGCCTGTTTAATGAGTTGAGTCTACTGGTCGCTTGCTTGACTGTCACAGCCATGTCAAACTGCAGAAGTTTTCAAACACTCACATTCTATAGGTTCATATGGACACGTTAACAGTCTGCTCATGGCCCGGTGCTGGACTCTGTTAAGGACAAGGCAGGGTGTTAAGAGAGAGAGTAACAGGGGCCTTATTCATTCTGGGAAACCAGCAAAGGAAGTGAGACCTGAAAGTTGAGTAGAGACAGCCAAGCGGGGGAGTGGAGGGATCATTGTTTCTGGGAAAGGAACAGCATGTGTCGAAGCCCAGAGGAGGGAGAGAGTTTAGCTTGCTGAGGAATGGAAAGACTCTGTGTGTGTGTGTGTGTGTGTGGGTGTGTGTGTGTGTGTGTGTGGGTGTGTGTGTGTGTGTGTGTGGGTGTGTGTGTGTGTGTGTGTGTGTGTGTGTGTGTGTGTGTGTGTGTGTGTGTGTGGTGTGTTAAGAACTGTGTGTTGTTCAGAAATGGAACGTGGAGTGACAGAAGGGGCAAGGTGGGGCAGTGATCTGCTCCCATGTTCATTTTAAGAAGGTCCCTCTGGTTGTGACTGGAGCATTCTTCATAGGTCAGGGTTTCGGGGTGAGGGATGGCACGAGTGGAAGAGGGAAGAGGTGCTGACTGCTGTTAGGATTTGGCCGTTTATTAATTTGCTAAGCCTGCTGTACCACAGAGTGGACAAAAATTTATTCTATTGTTCTGGGGGCTAAAAATCCAAAATCAAGGTGTCTACAGGGCTGATTCCTTCTGAGGGCTGTGAGGAAGAGTCTTTGCCGTACCTCTCACCTGGCTTCTGGTGGTTCGCTGGTGATCTTTGATGGTCGTTGGCTGCACCACCCTGATCTCTGTCTTCATCTTTGCACAGTGTTCCTCCTGTGAGCATCTGTCTCTATGTCCAGATATCCCCTATTTAAGGATATGTTATACATGGCATGGGTCATACTGGATTAGGACCCACCCTAGTGACCTCATCCTAACTTGATCATCTGCAAAGACCCTACTTCCAAATAAGGTCTCATTCACAGATATTGGGGTTTAGGCCTTCAACATCTTTGTGGGGGCACAATTTAACCCAGAACCCAGAGAGAGTGGCTGTTTATATCAGGGAGATGGTAGGAGCCATGGAGCAAGTGGAATGGATCTAGGTGATATTTTAAAGTTGAACTCAAAGGACTGGGTGACTGATTGGGAGTATGGAGTGAAGGAGACACAAGGGCTTAGAGCTGTGCTTCTCATCTTCTAACATGAAATCACTTGCGGAACTTGCTCCCATGTAGATTCTGATTCCGGAAGTCCAGGCAGGACTGGAGATTCTGCATGTTTTATGAGCTCCCAGGTGCTGCAAGTGCCGCTGGTCCGTGAATCTGAGGGGTGAGGGCTTACAGCTTCACCCCCTAACCCCGCAGTCCCTAACCACCTGCGACCACTGGGCGCTTCAATAAGCACTGAGGTGTGCTGGAGGTGTAAAGACATAGTGTGAAGAAAAGCTGGTAAAACATCAAATTAGTAAATTTTTATCATTATTATTGTTATTTTAAAAATTTTTATTGGAGTATAGCTGATTTACGTTGTTGTATCTGTTTCTACTATACAGCAAAGTGAATCAGCTACACATATACATCCATTGTTTCTTAGATTCCCCATGTAGCTTATTACAGAGTATTGAGTAGAGTTCCTCGTGCTATGCAGTAGGTCCTTATTAGTTACCTGTTTTATGTATAGTAGTGTGTATGTCATTCCCAATCTGTCCCTCCCCACCCTGCCTCCCCCCTGGTAACAAGTTTGTTCTCCACATCTGTGACTCCATTTCTGTGCTGCAAATAAGTTCATTTGTACCATTCCACAAATAAGTGATATCATATGATATTTGTCTTTCTCTGTTTGACTTACTTCACTCAGTATGACAATCTCTAGGTCCATCCATGTCGCTGCAAATGGCATTATTTTGTTCTTTTTTATGGCTGAGTAATATTCCATTGTATATATGTACCACATCTTCTTTATCCATTCCTCCGTTGATGGACATTTAGGTTGCTTCCATGTCCACTATTGCACATAGTGCTGCAGTGAACACTGGGGTACATGTATCTTTTTGAATTACGGTTTTCTCTATTTATATGCCCAGGAGTGGGATTGCTGCATCATGTGGTAGCTCTATTTTTAGTTTTTTAAGGAACCTCCATACTGTTCTCCATAGTGGCTATACCACTATACATTCCCCCAACAGTGTAGGAAGGTTCCCTTTTCTCCACACCCTCTCCAGCATTTATTGTTTGTCGATTTTCTGATGATGGCCATTCTGACCAGTGTGAGGTGTTACCTCATTGTAGTTTTGATGTGCATTTCTCTGATAATCAGTGATGTTGAGCATCGTTTCATGTGCTTTTTGGCCATCCATAATTCAGTAGTTTGAATTATGTAGAAGTCAGATAAGATATACGATTAAAATTAATTCAGTTTGTTCTTTTTTACCCTTTTCTGTGTGGCTGGTAAAAAAATTTAAAGTTTAAAAAAGTTAGAGGGCTTCCCTGGTGGCACAGTGGTTGCGAGTCCACCTGCTGATGCAGGGGACACGGGTTCGTGCCCCGGTCCGGGAGGATCCCACATGCCGCGGAGCGGCTGGGCCCGTGAGCCATGGCCGCTGAGCCTGCGCGTCCGGAGCCTGTGCTCCGCAACGGGAGAGGCCGCAACAGTGAGAGGCCCGCGTACCGCAAAAAAAAAAAAAAAAAAAAGTTAGAGGAGTGGCTCACATTACAGGCGTCCCTTGGAGATACTGCAGGTTTGGTGCCAGACCACCACAATCCAGCGAATATCACAGTACAGTGAGTCTCGTGAATATGTTGGTTTCCCAGTGCATTTAACAGTTATGTTTACACTATACTGTAGTCTGTTAAGTGTGCAAAAGCATTATGTCTAAGAAACCAATGTATATACCTTAATTAAAAAATACTTCATTGCTAAAATATGCTGATCATCCTCTGACAATGCAGGGTTGTCATAAACCTTCCATTAGTAAAAAAAACACCGTATTTCTGAAGCGCGATAGAGCAAAACACCATAAGACAAGGTGTGCCCTGTGTATTTCACAATACGTGTCTTTTGGCCAGCACTGGTTTACAGCGTTGGTCCTTGTGGTCATGGCTCAAATAATTCCTCCTTCCCGAAGCTTCCTGACGGCTTCAGCTGAAGGAGATGTTTCCAGTAGGCACTGTTTAAAAGGAGGGGAACTAGGGGAAAGTGAAATAAAGCCCTCCCCGTAAATGTTCCCTGTTTATGGGATCATTAGCACACTTGCCTTCTGTGGAGCTCTGTCAGGCCCTCAGAGGCCCAAGGGTCTCAGCCAAATCCCAGGAAGGGGGCCAAGATGGAGCAATGAAGAGCTCTTTCCC
>NW_006772616.1:3300704-3302607 GCF_000442215.2 Lipotes vexillifer | reverse complement strand
CTTTCCCTCCTCGGGTTTCTGTGCAGAGGAAGGGACATGAAGTCCCTGGGGAGAGAAGGGCCACCAGGGGTCAGAGGTAGCTTGGGAGCTGGAGATCCTCCTGGGTTTCACTGTTCTTTGAGCAGAGCCGCCAGGTCTGGCCAGTCAGTGCTCAAGACCCTGCTCTGGGCCAATGGGCAGGGACCCAGGAAAATGGGTAGAGGACAAGGAAGCAAATGTGGTGTTTATTGAGCATTTACTATGGCCAGACCTTTCCCACCCATATCTCATTAAATCCTCCAGTAGTTCAGTGAAGTGTTAGCAGCGGTGGCGGTGGTAGTAGTAGATGAAGTAATGGTAGTAATAAAAATAGTAGCTCTGGAACCTTCAAACTTCCGTAGTAATGGTGAAGCTGTCTTAAGGACTTCCCATGTGGCCAGCACTGTGCTCTCGCCCTTCACTTGCATTATTCTGTTGAACCTTCACAAGGACCCTATCAGAAGGATGCGCAGCTTTCTGAATAAGCCCAGAACGACTAATCAACATGAGTGTAGCCTAGTTTCCTGTGATAGCTCCAATGTCAAAACACTTTCAAAAGGTAGACACTGAGGCACTGGGAGGCTAAGGCACTTGCCCAGCACTCCATGGTGGAACCAGGATTTAAATCCAGGAAGTGTAAGTGCTTGCAGAGTTCTGGTCATAATCACTCTGTTGACTGCTCTGCATTGGGACCATGTGAAAGACAGCAGGGTGACACCCGCTGGTGTGAACAGCCGCGACCCATGCAGGCCGTGTGTTCCCTCACAACTACTCTGCCCTGCCTTGAACAGCGAACGGACAGGCAAGGCTGTGTCCAATAAAACTTCGTTTACGAAAGCATGTGGCCAGCAGGTAGGGTTGCCAGATAAAATATTTTATTTCCTAATCTGACAACCTCAGGTGAGCCAGATGTGACCGTGGGCCGTAGTTCTCCAACTTCTAATCTCATGAGTGCCTGATTTCAGCACTTGACAAGCGTTCCCTTAATTCCTAGAAAACACCGGTGAGGAAGGAGTTGTGATTCCCATTTGACGGATAGGGAAACTGAGGCCAGAGGGATTAAGTAACTTGACTTGACTAATGTTACACAGGTGTCAAGTACAGATTTGGGTTTGAAATCCAGGTCTGTTTGTCTCCTTAGCCTCCTTGTACCCAAAAGACTTGAGGCTGTGGAACAAAGAGGCAGTGCTCCTGGCAGCCTGCTGACATTTAGGCAAAATGGAAAGCTGTTCCTGCTTCTCCTCCCACTCTTCTGTCTCTGGGACCAGGCTGCTCTTTTGCATGTACCTCATTTCACCTGGATTAATGGGGGAAGAGAAACAGAGGATGAAGAGTGTGTGGCAGGGAGGTTTGCCGGGGTGCCATGTTTCCTGGTGACGGCTCTGAGCGCTTGGCCTAGTTGTGGCTTCTTTTTTTAGAGCCGGTGGCAGTAACTGCTTATTCCTCATCTAGGCTGACTTCCCTGGCTTCACTCAAGCTAGTGCACCAGAAGAATGGCTTTGGGGCCCATGAACTCTGCCGTAGAGTGAAGGTCAATTTCTGAACTGCGGGCAGAGTAGATCATTTGCCAGTGGGCAGTGTCTGGAGGCCTTTTGGCCTGTCACAACTCGGGGGAGGGGGCGTTGTTACTGGCCTCTGGTGGGTACAGAGCAGGGATGCTGCTCAGCGACCTATAATGCACGGGAGATCCCCCATAATAAAGAATTAGCTAACCACAAACACCAGTAGAGCTGATATTGAGAAATCTTGGCCTGTGGTAAAGGGGCCAGTGGAATGGGTCTGCTCTGAACCTACTTGCTTGTGTCCTTTGGTTCCAGCCCCCTTGTTATCATACCCCTTCCCCACTTTTTTTTTTTTTTTTTTTTTTTTTTTGTGTGTTGGCGGC
>NW_006772616.1:3297329-3300606 GCF_000442215.2 Lipotes vexillifer | reverse complement strand
CCCCCCCCCCCCCTTTTTTTTTTTTTTTTTTTTTTTTCTTTGCATGTGGGCGGCAGGGGGTTGACCAGTGAAGGTTCTTCAGTGTGAAGGTCTCTGCTTGTCCCCTCCTCTTCCTTGGTCTTTGCAAAGTATACCTTCCCCTCCCCACTGTAACCCTCACCCATATTTGCCAGGCCTGCTGTGTTAATCGGGGTCTAAGCAGAAAGACAGAAACCCCCTCAACTATTTGCAGTGAAGGGCATTGAATGCGGGGAATTGGAGGAGCTAAGAAGACAAGCGGGGGGTGAGCCTCCACCACCCTTAGGCTGTGGAGACAAAGGGAGGAGCTGGGGTTACAGGATCCCAGTGGCTAGGGTCATCCCTGGTGGGTCTGTCCAACGGGAGCTGGAGCGTGCAGATGTTGCTGCTGGAAGGATAGGCTGGAGATGGGGAAATAACGCCAGTATTTCCAATTGGGTAAAACAGCTCAGCTAGAAGTCAGGTGACCAAGGAACTTGGGAAGTGAAGCTGCGAGAGTCAGCTCGTTTAATACATGAAGCAGAGCTGGGGGACAGTGGGAGGTGGATTTGAAAACAGGCTCAGGAATGGTCTGCTTACTTCTTTTGCTAGAAGGAAGATGTGGAGGAATTCTGGTTGTGCACAGGGATCCTGGGCTGCCGTCAGACTTTCCTGAGAGAGGGGGCTTGAATTAAGAACCGAAGCTACCTGAGAGTTCCTACAGGCATCTCAGGGAGGAGCCAGTGTATGAGTCTTTTGTATATTTGGAGTCAGAAAAATCCTGGAAGGTACTATAGATGCTTGAGTCAGCTTCCAATGGAGGGTTGATTCTCAAAGTAGCAAGATCGCTTGAGTCAGAATCCCTTGGGGACTGTTAATAATGCGAGTTCCAGAGTCTCACCCAGAGGATCTAGAATCAGAATTTCCAAAGGAAGGAGGTGAGGAGACCAGGAATCAGCATTTTCAATAAAGTTCCCCGCAGTTGGAGAACCACTGCTGAAAGGTCCCAGTCACGTTAGCACTGGTTTGGAGGCCCTTTCCACTCCAAATTTCCCACTCTGTTGACAAGCTATGAATATAACTCAAACGTTGTCATTTTCTGCTTTGCAAGTTTCCCTGGAGTATCGGAGGGTTTCCCCATGAACGTATGGTATTGATGAACTAGATTTTTAAAGAGAAAACTTGGTCAGCTGCTGTTTTTCTCTTTTTACTTGAATGAATTGTACATTCTGTGTGTGTGTGTGTGTGTGTGTGTGTGAGTGTGTGTGTGAGAGAGAGAAAGTGAGGCGTAGGGGAATGGGGGATCCCAACATCCCAAGAGAGATTTGGTTTGTGATCAAAGAACATCTGCGTGTTGAAGCCACTCTTAGGTATTCCAGACCCTGAGATCCATCTCTTCTCTGGGCCCGTTTCCTCTCTGAGCCCACTCCCATGATAATAAAAACCAGTTCACTTTCCTAAAAACCTATTTTGTGTGCAACACTTTGGATAGGTTATTTCAGTTTCTCACAGCAGCTCTGCCATGTAGCGATCGGCTCTTCTCATCACAACAGATGAGGAAACAGACACAAAGAGGTAAAATCATTTGCCTGAAATTGCTGAGTCAGTGGAAACAGGATATGCAGTGTACTTTCAAATAAGTCTCAGAATACATCCCCTTGTCACTCTTCCAGGAAGATTATGAGTCAAATTAATATTTAAATACTCAGCTGGGTTTGACTTCTGGCATAACAGTGTGAGAGCCTGTGCTGACCCATCGCCAGTGAAACTTGTAAAAACCATAAAAGAAAAAAAAAATTCATCTCTGGAAACGATCCTAAGGGCACAGAGCAAATGAAGAAATATTTATTGAAGAAAATCTAGTATTTAGTAAGAACTTGAATTCGGTGAGAGTCTGTGGTGTCTGAATCATGACCGGCTCCCTCTCATCTCAGACCTGCTTCCAGACTGATAAAGCCAAGAACACAGAGCTTCCTCATGTCAGCATCTCGCAGCCTGCCTCTCGCTACCTGTTGCTGGGCAAAGTTTTGCGCAAGTGAGGCCAAGAGGTGGTGTAAGCAGATAGAGGAGGGGGTCCCCTGAGAAAGAGAACCAGGTATTACTTTCTGGACAGAAGAGAAGCCATTTCTGGCCTAAGCCATTTTGTGACCTAAGCCTGGCCACAGTGCTCAGTCCTTGAGCTGTTCTCAGCAATTAATGATCTTAAGGGAACAAAAGAATGCAACAGGCAAGAGAAGTAACAGTTGCAAAGATAATATATGGGTTGTAAAGACCCCCTGTTCTGTTTCAGTGGTAAAGGTGAGCCTGAAGTGCTCAATGACCAGATCAACTGGAACCTAAGGGCGGATGATGTTGACCTTTTCTGACCCTCGTGACTTCAGTCAACTAAAGCTTGAACCCTGTGGACACACCCCCTCCGCACACCCCTTTGTCAGTATGCATGTACTTAAAGTTTCCCCCAGTTTTACTGTTTGGGGAGACACCTCTTTGGGAAAGATCCCCAGTGTTCTGCTGACTTGCTGCAATAATAATTAATCCTTCCTTTTCCTGATCTTTGGCTTGGTTGTGTCTTTTGACTTGACACTCACCAAGAGGCAAACCCAGTTTTCCACATAACAGTGGGAGCTTACTTCTTTTGCCCAAACACTGCTCAAAGAATGGAGTCTCTACATTGGACATAGCACCACTGAGACTACTGGGGCCATAGCCCTTAATCTGGCTCATGAGGTTGGGGTTCCATACAGACAGAGACAAGATAGGGTGACTTAGGATTGCTGGCCCTCCTTCCACTGAATTCTAGCTCAAAGAGAAGCATTGCCATTGCCCCACGCACCAGAGCCTTGGCTTAGGGATTTTTCCTGGCGGGAAAATGTGTGACATAGAATGAAGAGCTCCAAATATCTTTTTAAAGGAACTGATTTCATTTGCAGCAAAGTGGAAAAGTTTAAGTCGAAGGGCCCTCTCAAAAATAGTGAGAGATTGTGGTGAAAGACAATCTGATAGATTGATAGATTCATTAGAGGTACAGGTGAAACTGCAGGCAGCTAGTTTGTTGGCAGAGAAACGGAAAGAGCTGGTAAGAGACCTCATGGGGTCTGAAAAAAATCTCAAACAGTGACCCCGGCAATTATTCCTTCAAAGGAAATGGAATGTGATTGGATCAATCCATGAAGTAATTTACGCCCCAGGGCATTGTTGAAAACAAAAGAGCAATCAGTCAGCAATATTAATTGTTAAGTGCCACTACTAGGCCCTTAACATCTGGGTGTGGTCAGGGAAA
>NW_006772616.1:3293323-3297151 GCF_000442215.2 Lipotes vexillifer | reverse complement strand
GGAAAGAGACACTTAAAGAGAGTCTGCCAAAACTGTTGGCATCCCAGGGTGACCGTGGGCGTACCCCAAGCTGTAATCCCTGAGGAGAAACATTAGAGATTTTACAGTACAGGGTGAAATAGACTTAGCTAAGATAATCCAGCCAGTCACTAAACAAGTAAATGAGCAGATAACAGTAACAAACCCCAGAGGAGAGTGGACTAATAGCCAGAGTTGCTGCAATGTATAATCTCAAATGTCCAGTTTCCAACAAAAAATACAAGACATACAAGAGAAACAGGAAAGTATGGCTCATATACCAGGGGAAGAAACGGCAAAAACACTGCCTGTGAGTGACTGGATGTTAGATTTAAGAAAACTTTAAAGTAGCTATTAAAATCTATTCAGAGAACTAAAGGAAATCATGATTAAAGAAGTAAAGAAAGGTATGATGACATGTCACATCAAATAGACTATCAGTAAAGAGATAGAGATTATAAAGAAGGACAAAATGGAAATTCTGGATTTGAGAAGTAAAATAATTGAAATAAAAATTTTACTAGAAAGGCTCATCTGTAGATTTGAAGTGACAGAAGAATTAGTGAATTTGAAGATGGATTAATAGAGATTATGCAAAGCAAAGAATAGAAGGAAAAATAAGGGAGTGATAAAGATGAACAGAGCCTCAAGAAATTTGAGGCACTATTAAATGCACAAACATATGTGTAATGAGAATACCAAAACGAGAGAAGGGAAAGGAACAAAAAAAGGTTTTTTTCAAAGAAATAATGTTTGAAACTTCCCAAACGTGAAGAAAACTTTATACATTCAGGAAACTCAGTAAACTCATAGTAGGATAAATTCAAAGAGATCCACAGACACATCACAGTAAAAATGCTGAAAGCCAAAAATAAGGAGAAAATCTTGAAAGTAGCAAGAGAAAAATGACTCATCACCTATTAGGGAACCCCAACAAGATTAACAGCTAACTTTTCGTCGGAAGCAATGGATGCCAGAGGCAGTGGGATAACATTCAAAGTGCTCAACGCATAAACAGTCAACCTAGAATTCTTTATCCAGCAAAGCTGTCTTCCAAAAATAAAGGCAAAGTAAAGACATTGCCAGACGAACAAAAATTGAGAAGTTAGTTGCTAACAGACCCACTTTACAAACACTAAAGAAGTTCTTCAGATGAAAGCAGGTAACTCAAGATAATACACACACACACAGAATGAACCTACTGGTAAAGTTAGCTAATTGTAAGAGACAGTATAAATGCAACTTTCTTCTCGTTTTTTCTCTTAGTTTAAAAAGTAATTGTATAAAACAATATGTATATTATATATTGTTGGGCCTGTAAGATGTAGAAATGTGATATATTTTCCAATAATAGCTCAAAAAAGGCAGGTTGGAGCAAAGCTGTATTGGACTAAGGAAATGATTCCAGATGGTGATCCAAGTCCACAGGAACAAATGAAGGGAACCAGAAATGATAAAAAAAAGAAGACTAATATAACAAAAACCATAAATGTCTCTTTACTCTCCATTCTTCTCTTAGCTTCTTTAAAAGACATAAAAAGCAATAAAATTATAAAAATTATAAAGATAATTATAACAGTGCATTGTTATGCGTTTCAAACATATATGGATGTAATATATACAAAATAACCCAAAAAAGGGAAAAGGACAATGGAGCTATATATGAATAACCTTTCTGTATCTCACTGGAATTAAGTTAGTATCAAGCTGAAGCTGAATTTGATAAATTAAAAACGATGTAGTGACTTCAAGAGCAGCCACTAAGGAAATAACTCCGAAAATGGAAAAAACTCATTAAAGAAATTAAAATTCTTCCTATATATTTTAAGAGAGTTATTGACAGGAATTGGCTTGATTGTGGTTGCTGGCTAGGACTGTGGCGTATTCACAGTCCGTAAGCCAGGTCATCAAGAGGGATAGGCTGTAAACTCTTGGGCAGAAGTTGGCACTGGAGTTACTGGTAGTATTTTTTCTTCCTCAGGGAAATCTCAGTTCTGCCCTTTAGGCCTTTCAGTTGATTAGGTGGAGCCCACCGGATGATGGAGGACAATTTCCTTTATTTAAATCAACGGATTGTAGATGTTAATCACTTGTACAAAATACCTTCACAGCAACAGCTAGGTTAGTGTTTTCATCGAATAAGCGGGGACTGTAGCCTAGTCATGCTGGCACACACAACTGACCATCATGCATCCCAGATAAACTCCATGTGCCTAAATGTTTGCTTTAGAGTCAGCTTTTGGAAGACCCCAAGGTAAGATACCCCCTATACCACTCTCCTGTTTGACTCAGCATGGCCCGAGGTTCCCCTCCCTAAGGGAGTAAAGCTCATTTTGAACACAAGCAATTCCCGTGACAGCCCATGCTCTCAAAACCCCATGGCTCCTCGTCCAGAATGTTATGTGTTGGGAGATTGTGTCAGCTCTCTCTTGGAAGTTGTTTGCTCATGCAAGGCCAAGTTTGACACATTATCTTGGCTGCCACAGCCCCCTGTATCCGTAAGCCAGTGTTTTCTGTCATCACCTTTGCTAAGTGTCCCAGGATTCAAATAAATACCGCATGCCCCCCCGCGTAGTATTTACAGCTGTCTGAAGAAGGTATTCATGGGAAGACTTCTGATTTTAAAAAGTTTTTCCCCATTTCCCCTGAGCCCAGCATTGAATATTTTCACTACAAAGCTAGACTCAGGACAGAAAAACAGCAGATAAACATTGCCATATGTTTTTAAAACTATGTAGGATTTTTTTTTTGAGTGAACCGATACTACTCTCAAAAGTTTATATGAAGATCTCTTATCATTTATAATGATTCAAAACAGAAGGAAGCAGTTGGGTTAAGGGAGGTCCCATTTTTTCTTTCAAGTCTTTTATAATTTGTCCTGGAAAAATGCAGCAGGCATCTAAAATCTTTGAGGGGTACGTGCAGGGTGGGGATTAGCAGTCAGCAAGATATTCGTTATGTCTATTTTTAATAACAAGAGCTAAGAGTTATTATCAGCTTCTCCCTGCTAGGTACCATGCTAAGTGCTTTGCATGCTGAATCTCATTTGATTTTCAAAACGACCCTATGAGATAGGTGCTATTTTAACCCCAGTTTCAAGATGAGAAAACAGACGCCCAGACAAGCCAGAGAAGCTGTGAACAGTCTCGTAGGTGTAAGTGGTAAAGCTGGCCTTGAACCCCGTCCCTGTCTGATTACAGAGTGTGTGCAGGTAACCGCTGTGCCTCAGGCGGCTTCTGATCAGATGCTAATGCCACCTGCGAAACAGATGTGGGCCGTGTTCCTAACTCCCAGTATTCACGGAAATGCTCTTGTTGGGATGTTTGTGTCTCAGGGCTGGCATCGAAAGTCCTCGTTGCCTGTGGCTAGGCTCACGCAGAAGAGAGTAAGATTTCGAGGGAATGGTAAAAATGAGAATCTTCATTCCCACAAGAAAAAAAAAGGTCTCATTCCCTGTCACTTGCAGCATGTCATCAAAGGGAAATAACCTTTGTGACACGGAAACAATGTCGCTTAAGATGTGGACTTGTCTTCCTCCATTCAGTTATATGATTAATTTTCTTCGTATTAACTTGAAATGAGCCCATTTAAAAGAGTACTTTTTTTACTTGAAAGCGTGGCTCATTATGCTATCATTTCAAGTAATTAAATCAGAATAAATGGCTCTGTGAAGCTATTTTAATGTAACATCTAATTATATCTGACCTAGACTGTGAACTATAATCATTAAGTACATGAACTGTGTAATGTTCTGCACGTTCTTTAATAATTTATATGGCAGAATTCAGCTGCGTGGAGTCGTAAGCAGGA
>NW_006772616.1:3283625-3293296 GCF_000442215.2 Lipotes vexillifer | reverse complement strand
AGGAATGGCATCTTCCGTGACACCTGTTATCTGCGCGGGATTGCAGAGGTGGCCTTTCTGGCAGCTGCTGGTACACCTCAGCATCCTTTCCTCTCTGGATGCTCAACTCCAGTGGAGGGAAACTGTCTTTGTACTTTGGATGCCCATGAATTATTTTGACAAGGAACTCAGAACAAATCAATGACATGGGTAGCATTTCTATACTTTTGGCAACTGAAACGTTTTCTGGGCCTGATTAAACGTGGCCTCACAAGGGAGGGCACCTTACCGGATGAGCTAATTCTGTTGCCCAGAAGGTGTCTGGACCACCAGAGTCACACTCCGGCGGTTACTGGAACCGCTGCTCTGTGTTTGCATTTGCATTCACAATTTTGAGTCTTGAATTTGGCCATGGGACTGTGTTCTTGGCGACAGCTCAAGAGAAGACCTCTCTAAAACCAGGAGGGATGTTTCAACCAAATTTGGGAAGACACGTCACTGTGACAGCTTTTGTTTTTGAATTTGTGAGCAAGGAAATTTTTTCTTTTAATCCATTGCTGTTACTAAAATTAGTTTCAATTTTGGACCTTTTTTTCCCTCCTTCTTTTGCATTTATCATTCTCAATGGGATACTGTCATAATTTTTCTTTTCTTTTTTAACTAGTTAAGCCTGTCACGCTTTGGGAAATAAAGACGTTTGTTTCCATTGCCTCTTTTGGTAGGGGGAGAGTGAGAAACAAAAGATTTTGGTCTCTAAAGTACAAATTCACTATCCCTTCTTTGCAGGTCTGAAAAGTTCTGAAAACAGCAAGTTTTTTCTTTGCTCATTTCATGTTGAAACCTGCACTGATCTCTGATCATTTGGCTAAACCTGACCTTTATTGACCGATGTTGTTGGTTAATCCATGCGGTTGGTCGCACTTCTGTAAATTTTCACACATCCCACTGCAGAAGTATTGGTGTGTTTGATTATCAGCTGCTGCCCTGGACCCACTAGGAATATCATAGAGTACACTGTATGTGCCCCTTTCTAAAATCTGAAAAGTTCTGATTCCCTGAACAGTTCTGGGCCCCAAGGTCTAAGAGATGGAGACGTGAAACTTGGAATAAAGATGATATCAATAACTGTCATTTATTGAACCCCACAGTGTCCCAGGCACTTTACCTGTGTTGTTGCTTTTATGGTCACTCATTATATAGATTGTTTTCATTTAACAGATAAGAAAACTAAAGTTCAGAGAAGTGATTTGCCCAGGGACACAGAGATAACATATTTATCAATCTTTCTAAATATTCTTTCGAACAGATAAGGTATTACCATAACATTTAGTTTTCCTGGCCAGATACCCAGAATGTAGTGACTCTTCAGAATGTCTCGCAGAGAGGAGATCTTGTGTCCCATCCTGGGTGCTACAAACCTTGCCTCATTCAGCGCTCACAGCTAATGGCCAAGGAGCACTTCCTATATGTCAAGCATGAACCATGTGCTTTTGTTCGTTTCACCATCACAGCAATACCACAAGATGGGAACTGTTATCTCCTCTCCCCCACCCCATTTTACAGATGGCAACACTGAGGCTTAGTGAGGTGATTTAAGTTGCTTTGAGATCATGCTGTTGTCGAACCCAAATTTGTGTGCCCAGTGAGGCCGGCCAAACTGAAGCCTTGGAGTTTGGAGCAGGGAAAGGTTTGTTGCAAAGGCCAAGCAAGGAGTATGGGCAGCCCCTGCTCAAAAGACCTGAACTAACCGATGGGCTTCTGGGAAGAGTTTTTAAAGGCAAATTTTAGGGTAAGGGCTACAGGATGTATGACTTTCTTCTGATCGGTTGGTGGGGAGATAACAGAGTGGTGTTCCAAGAATCTCAGTCATCAGCCTTCTGGTTCCAACCAGTCTGGGGTCCACATGCTTGTGCTTAGCCTGAAGTTACCATCCTCTACCTAGGTGGCGGCCTTGGTTCCTGTAGAACTCAGAGATCTGTATCAGATTGTTATGTCCACCCTTTGAGGAGGAACTAGGACTCTGCTTTATTGCTGCACTGTTGTTTCTTGACTGCTTTTCCTTTGTTTCTGCTTTCCCTCTCTTCCCTAATAAGTAACTGCTTGAATCTGCTCTTTGGAACTCAAGGAAGGCCTACAAACAAGAAATCGGGGCCACAGAAAGGCTTTTGTGCCTGTGAGGACCCCACAAGGCCCTGCTTGGTTTCAAAAGCACCCTAAAATGGCCAGGCTGAGAGCAGAGCCTGTGCTTTCTCATATCTAAGTCAAGCAGCCATCATCTCATCAACTCACTCTAAAGTTTAGAAGTGTTAAGATTCACCAAGACACAAGAAGAGAATTCAGTCACAGCCAGTGTAACTTACAGCAAAAGAAAACTTTTCAACTGCAGGCCCATAAATCTTAAAGCCTCCTAACCCAGTTTGTGGAGCCAGCACCCTAAGAGGAGACTCGTTTCTTTCTGGGTTGAAGACTGAAGGCCAGCCGCAGAGGATCCCTCTGTGTTGTCAATACAAGGTTCACATTGGGTGTAATAAACCCATTATATATTGGGTTTCTCGTCTTCTTTCTTGACTCAAAATCTCAAGTAAGTTTCTGGTTCCTATATTAAATCAAATTAAATATTGACTTGAGTTACTGCCAACTATCAGGCCCTTTCTTAGGGGATAGAGAAAGACCAGTGGACAAATCAAAGTCTCTCCTTTGGAGAAGCTTATGTTGTAGTGGCAAGGGGGATAGTAATTGAGAAAATAAAAATGTAGTGTGTCAGTAACTGCTAATGGGCACAGGCTTCTTTCTGGTGTGATGAAAATGACCTGGAATTAGATAGTGGTGATGGTTGCACAGCCTTGTGAATATATTGAAACCTCCTGAATTGCACACTTTAAATGGGTGAATTTTATGGTATGTGATTTATATCTCAATAAGAATAATATGTCAGGATGTAATAAGAGATAAGAAGAAAAGCAAGGTGGAGAGCCAGAAAGTGACAAGAGGTGCCGGATTAGATGAGATGGTCAGGGAAGACACAGAAGATGCTGTTAATGTTCTCTTGTCTGCCCTCTGTCCACCATATTGGTGAATCATGGTGGACAGAATTCTCCATTGGGAGAATTTTGGTCCTGCCTGTAACTCCCCACCTCCAGCCCCTGCATTGCTCTGATTCTGTGCCCAAGTGCCTTCTTCCCCATCATGGAATTCGCCCTGTATGAGCACGTACAACCATAACAACTAAGCGAGGTGGTGGGGAGCTTTATGGGCTGAATTGTGTCTCCCCCCAGATTCATGTGTTGAAGCCCTAATCTCCAGTGCCTTAGAATGTGCCTGTATTTGGAGATAGGGCCTCCTTTTGAGAGGCTATTAAGTTAAAATGAGTCAATCCAACAGCGAGAGACAGTTAGGGTTGTGCATGCCCGGAGGAGAGGCCATGTGAGGACACAGGGGTAAGGAGGCCGTCGGCAAACCAAAGGGAGAGGCCTCAGGAGAACCCAAACCTCTGACACCTTGATCTTGGACTTCCAGCCTCCACACCTGTGAGGAAAATGAATTTCTGTTGTTTAAATTCCTCAGTCTATGGTATTTTTGTTACAGCAGCTGGAGCTGACTTTGACAGTTAACCAAACCCACAGCTCAAGCATGTAGTGTCAGACTAATATAATGTGAGGAAGGCATGACTGGCCATTGCTGGCTTGGGAGATGGAAAGGAGGCCCAAGGCAAGGAACACGAGCAGCCTCTAGAAGCTGGAAAAGGCAAGGAAACAGATTCTCCCTTCAAGCCCCCAAAGAGGAATGCAGCCCTGCAGACCCCTTGATTTTTCATCCAGTGAGACCCATGTTAGATTTCTGACTTCCAGAACTATAAGAGAATAAATGTGAGTTGTTTTAAGCCACTAAGTTTGTGGTAATGTGTTACAGAAGCAATTGGAAACTCATACATACAGTTTCTGTCCCATTGCTCAGCTCTGCTGTGGAAGCCTGAAAGCAGCCACAGGCCATGTGTAAATGAATGGGGGTGGCTGGGTTCCAATAAAACTTTATTTGCAAACACGAGTGGTGGGGCGAATTTGGCATGCTGCCCGTAACTTGCCATCTCCTGGAATACAGAATATCTATGAGGGAATGCTAAAGACAGAGGTGGGTCTTTATGTGTTGTATTAACATGGTCCTGTCTCCAAGATATTGTTAAGGGGAAAAAGAAGGGTGCAGGAGACTCTGTTTATTCTCGTTTGTGTTAAAAAAAATGCATAGATGGAGATTTACACTACATCTGTACGAGCCTGTACATGCATATATACAGTTTCTGGAAGGACACACATGAAATATACTCAGTGGCTCTTCTGAAGAAGAGGACGGTGGGTCTGGGTGGGAGACAGGCTTACATCGATGATTCTGCTTTTGAGCTGTTTGAAACCTCTGTGTTCGAACTGTGTGTATGTGCTTTTTCTTTCTTATTAAATGGCAAAAATAAAAATGTTTACAAACCACCTATTCAAAACCAACCCAAGCATTGTGCCAATGTCAGTTGTTGTTTTACTTGAATAGTACTTAAGAAAGCTTTTTATTGAAATCTAGTGTAGGCACAGAAAATCACACGTACTTCAAGTGTGCAACCTGATGAATTTGCATAAAATAAACACACCCGTGTGCCCAGCACTCTGAGGGAGAAACAGAACACGCCAGCATCTGAGGAGCCCCTCTGCTCCCAGACTGACAGTGCTCGAGAGTCACTGCCACTCCAAACCACAACAGCAGAAGTTAGGTTTGCTTGTGTTTATACTTAATGTAAATGAAATCACAGAATATCTCTTCTTCTGTGTCTTGTTTCTTTCACACAACTTTATGTTTGTGAGACTGTCTTATTTCTGTGTGTGTGCAGTTATAGAGGGTCACTCTCACGTCTGTAGTGCATTTTGATGTGAGAATACACCATAATTATCTTTTCTACTGTGGATGGGCGTTTGGGTAGTTTCCACAATGGGACTGTTAGGAATAGTGCTACTGGCCATTTTTATCTTAGCCCCTATTTAAGTCCTGTTGAAGAATTCTGTCCCTTCTCCAAGATTCCAAAGAAATTCTCCTACTGTGTCTTCTAAAGCTCCACTGCTCTACCTTTCATATTTAGGACTGTCATCCACTGGGAATTAAGGGATGGGTAAGACACATTTTTCGCTCATAGAAATAGCCAATTTGACCTACCAGCATCCTTCGAAAAGACCATTTTTTCTGACTGCATTTCAGTGTTCTGGACTGGACCTGAAAAGTATTTAGGGATTTAAGTGTTTTATATCTGAAAGGGACCAAAAAAATCTAGGAGACCTGACTGATAGATTGTCTAGGGGCAGAGACACAAACCTCCTCTCTATGTAACTAAAAAAGTGTGTGTGTGTGAGGTATATGTATGTGTATGTGTGTGTGTGTGTGTGTGTGTGTGTGTGTTAGGGCAGTGTGTGTGTTACGAGTGTATGTATTAGGAGTGTGTATGCATTAGGGGTGTGTGTTAGGGATGTGTGTTTATGCATAGGTGTGTGTAACTATTGGGTGTGTGTGTATGTGTGTACAGGTGTGTGTGTACAGGTGTGTATTTTGTGTGTGTGGAAGGTCTTTCAGGTATTATGTGTGTATGTATGGGTGTGTGTGTGTGTTAGGGTTGTGTGTGTGTGTGTGTTAGGTGTCTGTATTAGGGGTGTGTATGTATTAGGGATGTGTGTTTATGCATAGGGGTGTGCATGTATTAAGTATGTGTATGTATTGGGGATGTGTGTGTGTACAGGTGTGTGCATTAGGTGTGTACCTGTATTTGGTGTCTGTGTGTCTTTGTTTATGGAATCAAGGGCTCCCCTGTGGAGGTTCTACTCAGGTTCCCAGGAGAGGGTTCCTGGACCAGGGGAAGGAAGGGGCTTATCCAGCCATAGGATAATTGGGGCAAAGGGCAGGGGCTGCGGAACTTGGTTTTTAGAACAAGGCATGCGTTCAGAGCCTGACCGGCTGCACAAGAGAACTGATGGATTGGGTTCTTTATGTGCCTTTTGCCCCAGGCCAGACTGTTTTTCAAAACGGGGTCTCCTCTCAGAGGGATTTGAGGTGGCTGCAGCCACTGGGAGCTGAATGCTGCTGTGTGTGGGACGCAGGCAGGGCTGGTGAATCCCGTGCTTCTAGGCCCCCTACACGCAGGAAGAAAGACCCGCCATGGACTCTCTCCCCATTCAGTGAGCCAGGAAGTGGGCAACCAGCTCAGACTGGTCTCTCATCACTCAACTGGGAGCCTGCTTTTAGCTCTCCAAATGTATATTTGTTAGTTTCAGTGGGTGAATTTTCTCCACATCTACTTAAATAATACAAATTCTGCCACCAAATTTTCCTAAATGTCTGTCTTCCGTGTAATTTGTATGTCATGCTGTCGAAACTGCTACTTGAGATTCTTCAGTGGATAAATAATTCTCTCCTCCACTTCTGCAAAAGATTACGCTCTTTGATGTGAAAATTATATGCACTTAGAAATATGCTAATCCGAAAAATGATTTGAGAAGGGGAGAAGAAAGCGAGCAGCTGACTCGGACACGGCCATAGTCGTTTGCACCTGCACCAGGCGATTCCTGAAGGCGAGGGAGATCTTGCCAACTCTTCTCACCCCTAAGTGGCTTTTAGTTTCAAAAGCCATTGATTTCTCGAAATCTGATGGAGGCAATTCTAATGCAAAATATGACGACTTTAAATATATTAAGTGGTCGGGAGGTACCAGTGGAGATTAGCATGGTATCAGGGAAACTTTCATTCATTCATTGATGTACATATTCAGTGACTATTAATGGAACACCCAGTGTTAGACAGCCACAGAGAATAAGCCAGATGGTGTGTGCCCTCTTGAAGTTGTCAGAGCTTAAGATGGTAAGGGTCTGTTGGCGAAGGACGCCTGGAATCTACTCTAGATGAGACTGTTGTTACTCAAGCTGTGGTCCGCGTAGCGTCCTCAGCGAGAGGGTCAGAAATGCAGACGTTCCAACACTGGCTCCCCTAGACCTAGTGAATCCGAATCTGCGTTTTAATAAATCCTCAGGTCACTCATATTCACGTTCATCCTTGGCTACTCATTAGAATCATCTAGGGAACTGAAGAAAAGTTCTGAGGCCCAGAGTGCACTCCAGGCCAGTCAAATCAGAACCTCTGGGGTGGGACTCAGGCATAGCAGAAGACCGTTCCTCTGGATGTCCTGAGTCAGAGTTTCTGGGGGCGGTATCCAGGAACCTATTAGTAGCAAGACATTCAGACAAAACCTGTTGAGTAAGCGCTCAGAGCTCCTTGAGAGAGGAGACTGGAAGATCTTTGCATGGTGGAAGGGGAAGGGGATAAAGCAGAAAGGAGAACTCAATCTGGAGGTGGGGTGGGTGGGGAGAGTCCTGAACTTCACAGCTTTCTTTAACTTTTAATACTGACATACTTTCAGACTTAACCAAAAAGTTGCAAGAAGAGTACAAAGAATTTAGTTATACACTTCACCCAGACTTCCCAGCCCAAACTTTAACATATTATCACAGTCATGGCTCTCACTTCCGGCTCTCCCACTGTGTGTGTGTGTGTGTGTGTGTGTGTGTGTGTGTGTACACACACATATATAATTATATAATATGTGCACACACACATAGGCACATATATATCCATCCCCAAACCTTTGAGGGTAAGTTGCAAACTTGATTCCCTGTGACTTCGGTATGTATTTTCTGAAAACATGAAAACAAAGACATTCTCATATAATCACAATATATGATTAAAATTAGGCAGTTAACACTGATAGAATCCATTTTCTAATCCACAGACCTTATTCAGATTTTGTCAATTGTCTCAATACTGTCCTTTAAAATAAACGAACATGTGCTGCATTCAGTTCTCATGTCTTTGTTTTTCTTTAAGCCAGAACATGGTATTTATTTGGTGTTTTAGTATTTCATGACACGGACATTTTTGAGGTACACAGGGTAGTCATTTTATAAAGTATCCCTCAGTTTGAGTTTGTCTGATGTCTCCTTGTGAAGGTGCTCAGGTTATGCACCTTTGTCAGGGATACCACTGAAATGATCCCATGTCCCCCCCACCACATCAGATCCAGACGCCCTTGGCATTGCCTGTTAGTGGTGGTGTTAACCTTGATCACTTGGTTATGATGCTCTCTACCAGGTTTCTCCACTGGAAAGTTCCATTTTTCCTTTTGTAATTCATTATATTGTGATAAGAGACTTTTGGGACTTCGTAAATATTGTTCCTCCTCCAACTTTAACCCACTGGTTTCACCATCTGATGATGATTCTTGATGGAAACAGTTACTATTACAATGTTTGCCAAATGGTCAGTTTCTAATTTTATCATCCCTCTGATGTTATTATTAGTTTTTTGTTGTTGTTGTTTTGATTATTTTAAGGGAGAGCTTCCCCTTCTGCTCACTTGTTTAGTAACTTACACAAGTTCATGGATTCTTGGTGTATTCTACGTGTTACACTTGTTGACTATTTAGTGCTCAAATAATCTGGGATTTGGCCAGTGGGAACTCTGTCAGCCTGGCTCCTGGGTTCTCTGGACATGTCCCCATCAATCTTTGATCACTTCCTTACTTTCTGGAACAGTAAGACATTCCAGGCTCAGATCTCTCTTCAGGCTGAAATACACTGGGGCTGACACTTTGTGGGAGGGGTTTTACAGTTTAACACTGATCTGATTTCAGTGAGGAAAATTTTAGTGAATGGCATTGGTAAGACAATCCCCTCTGGATTTTTACAACCTATAAAAGTGCTAAACTTGACTTTCAACAGTGGATGTTTTTCTGAAACAGTGCGCAAACGTGGAGTTGGGAGGAGGGATTCAATTCTGTTTAAAATAATGCGGTTATCTTGTCTACACCTAACTCCATAACGTTTTTAAAGCAGATTTCATTTATGAACACTTTCCATAAGTTTGCATAAGATTTTAACTTAGTTCTCATAGAAATAGCAACTCTTATTGCCATTTCAATTTTTGAAGTGAGTCCTCACCAGTAACATTGTCCCTTTTAACAAATAACAGTGTTGTTAAAACAGGCTGCAAGAATGGGCTCAGTATTCATATCCTAAGACAGAGTGGTCTCTTCAATAGTCACTGTATATTTTCTTAATTCTAGAACTTTTCCAGATGGAAAATTCTGAAATCAAGTGCTCAAAGACTGATAGGGACACGTCCAAAGAACATAGGGGCCAGGTTGACAGGGTTCCCACTGGCCAAATCTGGGATCATTTGAATGTTAAATAGTAAACAAGTGTAACACATGGAATAACCTAAGAATCCATGAACTTGTGTAAGTAAATAAATAAATGGGGACGTTCTCACTTGAGGACAGTTTTGCCCCTGGGGACAATTGATGATGTCTGGAGACATTTTTAATTGTCACAACAGGATAGGGGAGGAATTGTTACTGGGTAGAGACCAGGCACGCTGCTAAACATCCTGCAATGCACAGCACAGCCCCACAATTAAGAATTAACCCTTCTGGGCTTCCCTGGTGGCGCAGTGGTTGAGAGTCCGCCTGCCGATGCAGGGGACGTGGGTTCGTGCCCCGGTCCGGGATGATCCCACATGCCACGGAGCGGCTGGGCCCGTGAGCCATGGCCGCTGAGCCTGCGCGTCCGGAGCCTGTGCTCCACAACGGGAGAGGCCACAACAGTGAGAGCCCCGCGTAC
>NW_006772616.1:3271398-3283542 GCF_000442215.2 Lipotes vexillifer | reverse complement strand
AAAAAAAAAAAAAAAAAAAAAAAAAAAAAGAATTATCCCTTCTAAAATGTCAGTAGTGCCGATAAGACGGCTCCTGCTCCAGAGGGAAGCATCCATGGTTTCCCAAAGTGTGATGTGTAGAATACGAATCCCCCAAAGTGTAACAGAACCTCAATTCTATTTGAGGTGGTAATACACCCAACAAAAAGACAACATTCCAGTTTTGCTTACAGTTAGGGGGTGTATGTGACTGTGGAAATGTTGTACAGGACTTTGGGGAGGACTGTGAAAAAAGTTGATGCACCCGGAAGGTGGACTCCTTTGTCTTTCCCTCCTTCATCCATTGCTGGCCTGGAATACACATGTGGTAGCTGGGGCTCCGACAGCCGTCTTGGGCCATAAAGTGACTCTAAGGATAAAAGCTACTCGCTTTGAGTTTAGCAAAGCAGGAAGACAGGAGCATGCATGTCTGAAAACACCGTGGAGCCCCCATAGTAACTCTAAAGTATCTGGCCTTGGATTTCTCTTATTTATGTGTGAGAAAAGAATTCTTACTTACTGTTATTTTGGGTACATATGCCTTTTCAATTTTTAATAAGTATGGTTAATAATTTTCCAAATTGGCAGTTAATACAACATATATGTGTACATGCACAACAGATACCCCTTGAATTAGAAAATTTATAGAGAACAACGTTCTCCTTTAGAAAAGCATGTGCTTTCCCCCGAAGATAATTTATTTTCAATGAATACCTTCCCACAAGAGGTATTTTGCCCCCAGCAGAGGGAATGAGTTCTTTTGAAAATGGTACGTGCTTTGTTCTACTTACTTCTTACACATTCCAAAATAAATGAGTATTCTAATAATTTAGTGCATGCCACTTGATTTGTACCATATGCCCGTGTCAGGAAGAAAGGGCTTCGGTGCATTTTCTTATCTGAGTGTTGAATTGGGCTCCTAAACTTCCTGGCTGGCTTGCACCATCAGGCGACCATCTGACTGGGACACAACGAGTTAGGGCAAGCTGGGCATTCTCCTTCCTCAGGGCAGAACCTCACGGGCATCTGCACTCAGAGAGAGACGTTTCTCCCTCCTCTAGGAGATTTCAGTTAAGGGGCCTCTGAAACACTGTAATTGATGGGTTATGGAGAAGGAAGGCGACGTGCCTGCTAAGGAAGGTCTCTCTCCCGCAGTCCCTTAGGATGCAGCTCTGTGATTTCAGGGTTACAATGAGTATTAGCCAGATTTTAATAATTCCCCTCCCTTCCTTCCCTCCATCTCTCCTAAGTAGTAACAATAGGTAGCATTTATTGTGCATTTATTATATGATAATATGTGTTCTACATCCTCTGCTCATTTCATCGGTAGGCACCATTATTAACATCCTCAATTTGGCAAACCAAGACTTTAAAATGTTGTGTAAAATGACATCTGCAAACACCCTATTTCCAAATAAAGTCACATTCTGAGATCCTGGGTGGATACAAATTTGGGAGCGGGGGGCTCTTCCACCCACTGGACTGCTCAAGTTTTTAACTCCTGAGGAATACGATGTTATATAACAGCCTTCCCCGTGCAACGTTTAGTTTCGTTTGTGTGTATGTGTGTGTCAGTTCCCCCGGGGAGAAATTTCACATAGAATGCTTACTCCTTCAAGTGCAAGTTCTATCCTAAGAGACCAAGATGTATTCTTTTTCACAGGCATGAGGACAAGCCCAGATCATTTGGCTTTTACTGGGTGTCACTGCTCCATCCATCAGACTTGCCTGTGTCCAGAAGGCTGTTTTCATGCATTTTTATGGCTGCTGGAGACTCCATTAAAGGCACGTTCAATCAGCGGCCTGACAGTGACAGAGCCCAGTTGCTGACCAATTCTCTCTTGAAATTTATAGAGATCATAAAAGACTTGTAGGAAATCCTTTGGCCTCCACATTTGGGTTGCAAAGTGTCTCCTTTAAAAGGCAGAATGCCACTGAAGACCGTTGAGCCATTTGGTTTTTGCATTTCCTGGGTTTGGGTTCCTCAGCCACTCTTCCCCCGCAGGCCCTGGGCCTCGTGCTACAAAACCCAGGCGTGGGAATGAGGGAGCCTCATTAGAAGGGGCAGAAGTCGTGCTTCTTGATTTTTTTTCCCCCTTTCCTACCTTCCCAGGGACCGGGAATGTATCAGCAAGGTCCTGACCTTGGCCGTAGTTTGGCGTCATAGCAAACCTGCAATTCTGCTGTGTAGAAATAACCCAAGTTGGGCCGTTGGCACTTGTGCAGCCCTGGGTACCCCTCCCCGTGGAGCAGCACGTGGTGGACGTCTGGGTTTGCCACCCCTGCATCCACATAGGGTGAGAGTACCTTGTCTTTGCTTTGGAGACCGTCCTGCTTCACTTAGTGATTTAGTGTCTGTGCTGCTGACGCCCCCCACCTCCACCCCACCGCCTCACCTCCATGAGGGGTGGGGCCTGACACCCACACCCAGACGCATCAGACGCCTTTCTGAGGCTGCTCTTGGAGCTATTAGGAAGCTCGCTTTCCGCAAGGTTTGTGCTGGGCCTTTTGCCCTCAGAGCTTGTCTCCTACTTCCTTACTTTCCCTCCTCTCTTGTCTGTATTCCAGGGGGCCAGCCCCTACAGGCTGTATTTCCCCAGCACCCTGGCCAGCTGGATTCCAGCTGGGTTGGGCCAGTGGAAGGCCCTGGGGTAGACTGAGGGTGAAAGTAGTGAGAGGCCAGAGTAGTTCTCCCTCTCCCTCCCTGTCTTGGGCAGTGTCTCCAGCAGCAACTCAGCTCCTCTCTGGCTCTAGCCCCCACCAGACTGGTACCCAGCCTCTGGGCTCCAGGTACATCGTCCTGCTCTCTTTTTCTCTCTGATACGAAAGGTAGTGCCTTCCTAATGTGGCTATTCTCTGGATTAGTCAATATCCCTGGTTGTCTTCTAAGCAATTCCCTCACCTCTATAACCAGTTCCCTGCATTAATTTTTTTCAAATGCAAATACCCAAGTGGTTTATTTTCATGTGTGGTTCGAGAAAAGTAATCTGGAACTGCAGCAGGCCGATGAGTGGGGAGAGTTAGACTGAGAATGAAGCTAACAGGGAGGTAGGCAGGGCTGAGAGAGAGAGAACAAGAAGACGATAGACTGAATCAGCATGATGTGAACTCCTGGATACAGCTATGCCTGAAGCCCCTGGGCTTTTCATTTATGTTAGCCAACAAATCCCTCTCTGTCCTCACTTTTTTTTTCCTGATCCAGTTTGAATTGAGTTCATGTCACTATAGCTGAGATGCCTGTCATAGCAATATTGAAAGTAGTGAGATGCCCATTAAGCATTATTTTTTGTTGTTGGTTTTTTTTGTTGTTGTTGTTGTTTGTTTTATTTTCAGCAAAAGTTCTGCTTTTAAAAGGTTTTTCATCAGAGGCAGCAAATCACCTTTAGAACAGATTTTTCTTTTTTGAAAAGGTCATCAAAGATTCTCTAGTTAATCAAATGTGAGGCAAATATTCACTTCAGGTTCCCAGAGAAGACTCGAGCAAAGGAATTATTTCACCATTCTGAGCTGCACTATGTCTTTAAAAGTTCTTATTTGTAAAATATATGTGTATCATGGATATATGCATGTATTACAACTAATCAAATTGTATACTTTGGTACAGTTTAGTCCATGTCAATTATTCTTTAATAAATTGAAAAATGCAAAAAAAAAAAAAAAAAGCATGGGAAAAACAAGTAGACAGGAATACTATTCAGCACTAAAAAGGGATGAACAACTGTCATGCTGGATACATTTGATTTGACTCTGCAGATGAATCTCAGACTCATTATGCTGAGTGAAAGAAACCAGACACAAAAGGAGACATGTTATGTCATTCTACATATATGAAACTCTACACAGCACAACTCTAATCTATAATGACAGAAAACAGACCAGTGGTTGCCCAGGGAAAGAAGTACGGGGAATTATTTGGGATTAGAGACACAAGGGAACTTTCAGGGATAATGGGAAGTTTCCCTGTCTTCACTGTGGTCATAATTACACAGGGGTAAAATTTAGTCAAACTCATTGAAATGCATAATTAGAATGGGTGCATTTCCTTTTTTTTTTTTTTGGAAGATGTTGGGGGTAGGGGTTTTTATTTATTTACTTTTGGCTGTGTTGGGTCTTCGTTTCTGTGCGAGGGCTTTCTCTAGTTGTGGCAAGCGGGGGCCACTCTTCATGGCGGTGTGCGGGCCTCTCACTATCGCGGCCTCCATGTGGGATCCTCCCAGATCAGGGCTCGAACCCGTGTCCCCTGCATTAGCAGGCAGTAGAATGGGTGCATTTTAATGCATGTCGTATGTACACTACACCCAGTAAATTCGATATTATAGAAAAGTCAATGTGTACATTCCATATGATAGAATTTTTCCCAAATGAAGAGCTATTATTAAATCCACAGTATGTTTTCCCATGAAATGGGAATGGAGGAAGTAAGGCAGCACAAATGAAGCCACTGCATCTCAGAGAGTGAGTGCTGTGTGCAATGGGGAGAAGGCTTGGGTGGGCCAGAGAAGGGGGTGCTCTGAGAGTTCTTTCTGGGGAGGCTCTTAGCTGGCTCTTCCACTCCAATCAAGAGCCTGTTGGAAGCCAGGCAGGAGCCTCTGACAGTAACTTTAGGGTTCATGAGTTTGAAGTAGAACCATGCAAAAGCCAGGCACGGATGGATGTGGCTGATGGGAAATGCACATTCCCAGCAGGTGGATGGTGTGGGCGCTTGAGAGCTTGGGAGAGGGCAACTGCTGGAGCCAATTGACCGTGTCTGTGTGATTTTTATGAGCCAGATGCATCCTCACTCTCAAGATTCCTGGAAATTCTTTGGGAGTCAAGTGAATGTTAAAGTAACAAAATGGGCTTGTGCAGTTCACTGGATAAGCTTGGAGTCATTACAAGAACGTTAAAAGAAGGCTAACCAATTTTGGCCTCTGTCCTGATGAAGTGAGGCGTTTGGTTACAGTAAAGTTTTGGAATGAGTCATGGAGCATGACGTGACCACAGCAGGAAAGTTCAGATAGTCCCTAAGGCAGGCACTGGCACGGACAAGGTTGTGCTACAGTTACGGGTGTTGCAGGGGACAAGAAAGAATCCAGAGTATGGGGTTGTGGTGTCAAGGAGTGACCCCCAGATTATGGCCAGAGGAGAGATGGTGACAGAGGGCTCTGCCCCTTTTCACTTTCTCTCCCACCTTTTCTCCTCTTTCTCCTTTATTCTGACAGGCAGTGCATTGGTTATCTATTCTTGTGTATCAAACTGCCCCCCAAAAACATTTAGCACCTTAAAAATGACACTCATTTATGATGTCTTAGTTTCTGGGGGTTGGCAATCTGAGCACGTCTTAGCTGGAACCTCCAGCTCTGTATCTCTGACTGTAATAAAGGTGTCGGCACAGGGTCTGTGGTCTCATCCAAAAGCTCAGATGGGGCAGGATCCACCTCCAAGTCACTCAGTGGTTTTTGTAGGATCCCTTGTGGGTTCTTGGACTGAGAGCCTTATTTCCTCATTGGCTGATGATCAGAGGCTGCCCTCCATTCCTTGCCGGGTGGTCCTCTCCATCAGGGCAGGTGTGTGATAAGAGCCAGAGTGTGCCAGACAATAGCCATTGCCCTTTATAACTTCTCAGAAGTGACATCCATCACATTTTCCATGTTCTCTGTGTTAGAATCAAGTCCCTGGGCCCACACTCCAGGGGTGGAGATTACACAAGGGCATGAGTAGCCGGAAGCAGGGTCCCTGGGAGCCATTGTGGAAGGCTGCCCCCCAGTGGGCAACAGACATTTATTAAGCCCCTTTCTGTGCCATGTTCTGGATCAGGTGCTAAGATTCATTACTCATAGATGCACAAGAGAGGCTTTCTGGCCTCAGGGGTGTTCCATTCTAGGCAAAGAGTTGATCAAGTGAGCAATCACTTAAGACACAGAATGGTACATTTACTGATAGAAACGTGCAGTGGAGCAGAGCAGAGAGAAGTCTGGCTTCGGAGCCAGATTACATACTTTACCACTATGGGGTGTTGGCCCACAGACCTATTGGTGAAACAACCACAGGTGCTGCTGATAATGTTGTTGATCACTGCCTAGATTCAAAATGGAAGGCGATGTTAAACTTCAGGTAAATGTTAATGGAAAGGACGGTGTAATTTTTATTCCCATGCAAGTTTGTACACCTCCTGAATTTTGTCCACAGTCACGGCCACCATCCATCAGGAAGAACTCTCTACTCTCCATGGGTAGCTTTTCTCACTCCACCGCCCTCTGGGCAATCCCCAGTGACTTTTATGAGAAGGAAAGAATAGGCCAGAGAGTCAGACAAATGTGGATTGACTCTTGGTTCAACTGCTTTGGGGCTGTGTGGCCTGGGGCAAGTCACTTCACCTCTCCGAGCTTCACTCCCTTCATATGTATTAAATGTGGATATGTAGACAACTAGGGTTGTAAGGAATACAGTGCCTGATGTCAAGACCCTGATTACACAGGAAATTGTGAGTTACATGTTTTTTATTATTACTCATCATCTGAATTTTATGTATCCAAATTTCAAGAACCAAACTAATCCATATTTCCTCTAGGAGAACGCCCCAGACAATTCTATTTCACACCTCAGTTTCTTCCTTAAGAACTCTTTTTTTTTTTTGACATGTGGCATGTGGGATCTTAGTTCCCTGACCAGGGATCGAACCTGCACCCACTACTGCAGTGGAAGTGCAGAGTCCTCACTAGACCGCCAGGGAAGTCCCTAGAGCTCCTCTTTATAATTCTAGATTGGCACTTGGATGTCAACTCGTGGGTAGAATTATACGTATATTTTAATGTGCTGGCGAAAATAAAATAGCTTCCATCATTTGCTAAGAGCTTAAAAATATCCAGAGAATATAGCAGGCATTGTACAGACCTTACCCCATTTAAACTTGCATTAGTCATCTTTTTAATCCTCACAGTAACCTCCCAAAGCAAGTACTAACGTTATCCCATTCTGCAAATAGAGAAACTGAGGCCCAGATAAGTCAAGTGATCTGTCCAAGTTTGCAGAGCTAGTTGACAGCAGAGCCAGGAGTCTAACAAAGGGCAGTCTGACTCTGGGGTTGCTGAGAACAGGAATCATGACTTCCTTCCATTTATTTTTGTTTTGTTGTTGTTGTTTCCTGTCAGCAGATAGCACAGTTCCTGATATAGAGCACGCCAACAGCCTGTGCCCAGTTGCTGGGGAATAAAAAGGGAGAGAGGATGGGGCAGTGTGGCATGGTGGAGAAAGATCTAGAATGAGGAGAGAGCCCCGGTTATCATCCCAGCGCTGAGACCACCTATGGGTTTGTGCTAGGAGGGTGTTGCTTTGTCTTTTTGGAGAAGGCTCCTCAGCCTCTACCGCACGAGGGTAGATGCCTGGGCTCTGAGGTAGCAGCCTGGATCCCAGTCCCCAGCTTTTCTGGCTTGTTTTTTTTTGGCTCCACCCCAAGGCTTGTGGGATTTTAGGTCCCCGACCAGGGATTGAACCCGTGCCCCCTGCAGTGGAAGCACAGAGTCTTTACCACTGGACCACCGGAGAAGTCCTGTCCCCAGCTTTTCTACCTTCTTGTTGTGTGACTTTAGACAGACCCAAGTGAAACCTCAGTTTCCTAGCATCTCAGATGGGTGGAATACTCTCCTTACTTCCAGAGGTGGGGGGAATAAAATGAGAACAGGCACATCTGATATAGAGCCCCATATTATATATAAATAGCACTGCTTGCCCGGCACATCCAATATGCCATAGAGTGAGCGGTTATAAGGCTGCCAGTGTGGTTTGTGATGATGGTGATGGTGGCACAGATGCTGTCCTGAAGCTGTTTGGTAGAGAGCTGGACGTGAGAGACATGGGGGACATGAGTGCACTTGGCAAGGGGCAGGCAGGAGGTGAGGGTCTGCGCCCGGCTCCTCTGAGCTGGACAGCCCGGCCCCTGGCACCGCTTCAAACTGGTGGGTCTCCGTCTGCATGGCTGAGATGACTTCCCCTGCCACCGCAAGAGTAGGCTGGGACATAAGAGTTGCAGTCAATTAGCTTTTTGTTATGTCTCCATGGTATGTGGCAGCCAGTTTGAGTTTCTTTTTTCTCATGGATTTGGTCATGTAAAGTAACTTGGGGGAGGAGGGTATCTGAAGGCAGAGGCCACGAGGACAGCAGAGCAGAGCTGGAGACGGACGAGCCTGGGCATTGGACCAATGTGTCTGTGAGTCCTGCTTCTTTCAGTACTAGCTGCAGGCCTTGAGGGATGTTAGTTACCAATGTTGAGCCTCAGTTTCTTTTTCTTTTTTTTTTTTTTACATCTTCATTGGAGTATAATTGCTTTACAGTGTTGCGTTAGTTTCTGCCGTACAACAAAGTGAATCAGCTATATGTATACGTATATCCACATATCCCCTCCCTCTTGCGTCTCCCTCCCACCCTCCCTATTCCACCCCTCTAGGTGGTCATAAAGCACGGAGCCGATCTCCCTGTGCTATGCGGCTGCTTCCCACTAGCTAGCTATTTTACATCTGGCAGTGTACATATGTCCATGCCACTCTCTCACTTCATTTCAGCTTCCCCTTCCCCCTCCCCGTGTCCTCAAGTCCATTCTTTACGTCTGCGTCTTTATTCATGTCCTGCCCCTAGGTTCATCAGAACCATTTTTTTCTTAGATTCCATATATATGTGTTAGCATACGGTATTTGTTTTTCTCTTTCTGACTTACTTCGCTCTGTATGACAGACTCTAGGTCCATCCACCTCACTACAAATAACTCAATTTTGTTTCTTTTTATGGCTGAGTAATATTCCATTGTATATATGTGCCACATCTTCTTTATCCATTCGCCTGTCGATCGACACTCGGGTTGCTTCCATGACATGTACCACAGTGTTCATTGAAGCCTCAGTGTCTTCAGCTGCATAATACGGGATATGGGTTCTTACCCTCTGGCTTGAGACACTGTGCATACGGTCTGATCAAAATAAACTTTCAATAAATGGAAGCTATTAATATTGTAGTTCACAGTAGCAGTAAACGATAGAGTTTCATCTTGGGTAGATATTGCCCATTCTGGAAACAAATTCACCCCTTGGATTGCCAATGACATCAGCACAGTCCAACGGTAGAAACACAAGATATTTTCCTAATGTAGCATATTTCACTGTAAAAGATGTATTTTGGCTCTTCAACTGACCAGCCTTGTTATTAAAATTATAAGGTTGGTGATGCAAACCACATGATTAATCTCTTCCCCTGAAAAGGTTCAAATAATATAATCTGTTCGTGAAGATGTTTGAAATGATACCATTTTATCATCTAAATTAGCTTCGCATGAGTTCCTTAGAGAAACCCTAAGAAAACAGATCCTTTTATTCATGCCAGAGAGACCAGCAGAAAACGTTAGAAATGTCTCTAAATGTCCAAACAAAGCTCCGTTGTGAATGGGAAATGGTATGGGCGATAAATAAGCATTATCCAAATCTTATAAAAACCACAAAGGTAACTGGCAGAAATACTGACCTGGTCATTCACTCATAAATAAATATACGGCCATCTTAAACATCCTGGCATATCCTGTTTGGTTGATTCATGGCCATTCACCAAAGACAAGGATTCCTGCCATGGAAGATTTAACACCCTGGGCTCTATGTCACTGTCTTGTTAACAGTCCTGTAGGTGGGATGAGCTCTGGTTAACTGCCCTTGCTGACACCTGTGTTTAGTTAGCAGCTTGGCTAACGATGCCTGGACCTGTGTGAAAATGACCCCCCTCTCTTTATGCTTTGCTCATTCTCTGGAGAAAACGTCCTTGCCACAGGGAAGTCAATGCCCAGCAAGCAATACAGAGAACGTGCAGAAATTGTGCTTTGGAAAGAGCCCTTCAGACCTGGATTCCATGACTAAGTGCATGGTTTCATCCAGATTTTCTTAGCACTTATGAATGGGTTCTTGTGAGCACTTGGCAGCTCAGCGATCCATCGTGGTTTCCTCCTTACTGTCTCTCTGGCTTCCTGTTCACCCTCCATGGCTCAGCCGCTCTGGAGGGCAAATGTTTATGGTTTGATAAAGAGGTTCCTACCTGCATGAGGTTTTTGATTGGTTGGTGGTGTCTGCTGGGGTACTCTGTGGGGAAAGATTCTGCTGACTTGACTGGGATCAGTGGGGAAGAGTGCTGTGATTGATTTGTGACATCTGCCACAGGTGTAGGACTAGACAGTAGAGGGGCACGTGCTATCTATTTGCATCCTGGCCATGCAGTTTAGATATGACAGGAGGATATGGTATGGTCTGCTAGCCAGCCTCTGATTTCCTCCTGTTGCGCTAGTGCAGGGTAGAGATCGGGGTGGTTGGGGCATTGGGTGTTATACAGGGGCTCTTTTAAGTGTTAAATGGGGCTGCTAACCCCTAAGATACTAGGTAGCTCCAGCTACCAGGTCTACAGTGGCTTCTACTCTGAAGTCTCAAGCTTGTTTTCCTAGCTTCTTTCCACTGCAAATGTCATACAATGGCCAGTGAGAAGCAGCAAGATAGTGAGGTCAATTTTGAGGATTTAAAGGGAGTAGTGACTTTGAAGATCCCAAAACGTGTGGTTCCAGATATTGCAGAGGGATCTGGGGGAAGGGCGACTGTGATGACAGGCATTTTACTCACTATTTCATTCACGCTTCTTAAGGACTCTATGAGTTAGGCTTCATCAGTCCCCATTTTCCAGGTGTAAAAGCAGGATCTCAGAGAGGCTGAGTTACATCCCTAGGTCACACAGCTGGGAGTCCGTGCTGGAGCTGGCAGTCAAACCTAGCTCTATGTGATCTCTAGATCTGGGCTCTCTCCTTTCTAAGTCACTCACTACATTAACCTCCGGGATTCCAGTCTCTAGGGAAAGGTGGCCAAGGACATCCAAGTCCCCAGAGCTGAAGAAGTCGGTAGCAGATGCTAATTTCTTCCTCTGCCAAAGCTCTTCATCTTGCCTGGTCCTGCCCAGGTCCTGGTGCACCCTGCCCCTCTCAACACAAGAACATCCCTTTGCCGCATACTGGACGGAGTGATTTCCAGGGTATAGTCCCAAGGCCGTGTTATGCAGAAGGCACCATTCTGAACTCTGATAAATAGCTATTCAATTCAGTCCACCAAATTGGGGAAGAATCACTCCAAGAATATCTGTTCCCTGCTGAGCTGATCTGAGTACGACTGACTCTCTTGCTTCATGGAAACAAGGCTGAGGAAAGGGAGGAATTGCCGAGAAAGGAGAGGACTCTCCTTCTAAAGAGGCCTCAGGGATTAAACTAGTCACTTGTGAGGTATCCTGTCGGATGAGTGATAGAATTTCATCTTCTTGTCAGTGGAGCCAGCAGAACGCGATGTGCTCGATGTATGCCTGCTGTTCCCCTGCAGAGAGAAAGAGAGAATAGAAGATTCCTGCTTCGTGCCCTTGGGAGGGCAGGGAGGGCAGGCCAGCCCTCTGAGTCTCTTTCCTTTCTTCCCGGGGTTGTGACAGTTTAACTGCTGTTGCTAAATTCTCCAACAACGGCCTTCTGACTCCGGTTTGCTCGTTGTGGAATAGAAGGGCGCAACTCGCTCCCTACCCCGTCCCTTTGTGTTAGTTAAGCAAGGCTCACTCCTGCAGCAAATACCCCTCAGCCTCATGGTGTAACAAACCGGAGGCTGATTTCTCGCTGAGGCCATAGTCCAGTGCTGGTGGAGCTGGCCAGTGGGTTGAGTCTGCTCTACTCAGTCATTCAGGGAGCCAGGCCCCCTCCACCCTTGGGTTTTTCATCCCTTAGGGTCTTGGAAGGTCACATAGGAAGTCTGCTAGGGCCCAGGCCAGGAAGGGGTGTCCATCACTGCTGCCTACATTCCATGGACCAGATCTGTCATATGATCCTATCTCTCTGCAGGGGACATTGGGAAATATGGTGTAGCTGTGTCCCCAGGTAGAAAAGGAGGTGGTCTTTGCTGAACTCATGGCATTGCCGTCTCAATCTCCATCTCAAATGGCCACTTCCCCATGTCAAGAGAACAAACAGGGAATTCCCTGGTGGTCCAATGGTTAGGACTCCATGCTTCCACTGCAGGGGGCATGGGTTTGATCCCTGGTCAGGGAAAAAAACTAAGATCCTGTATGCCACACAGCATGGCCAAAAAAAAAAAAAAAAAAAAAAAA
>NW_006772616.1:3249913-3271314 GCF_000442215.2 Lipotes vexillifer | reverse complement strand
AAAAAAAAAAAAAAAAAAAAAAAAAAGAAGAAACAAATCAACAACAAAAGGGTTGGCACCAGCCCAGACATATTTGCATATTTGTTCTTGAATAGGGGACTTTTCCAACTCTAGAATCTAGATCATTGCTTCTCTAAATGAGGTACACATTGGATGCCTGAAGGAGTGTGGTGGGTGTGAAAGGGCATGTGTCCTCACCAGGTCAACATGGGGCATCATATGAGTGCGGCAGTTTTACCTGAAGTTTTAAGGGAATTAAAAATGTTGAATTTGTACTTCCTTTAAAGGTTTAGACACAAGCCTACCTAAGGGAAACCACGAGATTTCTGATACTCCTCAAGTTAGAAGTCTTACATGTTTACGGCTCCTTTTATGGACCTTAGGGATATTCCTTCTCTTTTCTTTACAATTAGGGGAAGTTGAGGAAACTGCTCCTGAAACATTTGACTCAAGATGTGTCTTTACCTCCTTTTCTCAGTTCTAAGTCACAGGCTTCCAAACTGAAAGGGGAAGATGAGTTGGGAGTTTACCCATGATCTAATTACACTAGAATATTTTCTGAATCACCTGTGAGTCAGACACAGTGCTACAGGCTTGCATGTGTCCTGGTTATCTATTACTGAATAGCAAACTGTGCTAAAATTTAGTGGCTCAAACAACCATTTGATCATCTTATGATTTTGTGGGCCACGGATTTAGGCAGGGCTCAGCTGGGCCAGTCTTATGCTCTACATGGCTTCGAGGTGGCTTTATTCAAGTCTCTGGCACTTGGGCCAGACAGCTAGAAGACTGGATTCCAGCTGGAGCCCTTTACCCCTGATGTGGCCGCTCAGTGCTCCAAGAACAAGTGTTCTCGGAGGGCTGGGCAGAAGCTGCAAGACTCCTTATGACCTAGCTTCGGAAGTCCTGAAACTTCTGCCACATTCTCTTGATCATGAAAACCAACTGACTGAAGGTGAAGGGAATTAGACTCCACTTTCAATGGGAAAATTCACCAAGAGTTTGCAGCCATCTTTCACGGACCATTGTGTGGATTATCTTATTTCATCTTCCTAGCATCACTAGGAGGTAGACATTACTTTTAGTCCCATTTTACAGTTGAATCAATTTTATTTACTTGGTTACTGATTCACAGTACCTAATAATCCACATACTCTCTAAATAGAGTTAGGGCTTTCAGAGGCTTAATCTAAGTGACTACTGAATAGGAGGGCCCCTTTGTAAAAAGTTCCTTGGCCTAAGTAACTTAGAACTTGAAATGGTGGCCCTAATATTTATGATGGCTAGCTTTTTGAATACTTAAATGTGCCCCTAACCTTCGATTCCTGTAACTGTTGTGTCTTTTTGTTTGGTAGATTATATTATTCTTCAAAACATTGGCCCATCCTCCCCGTGGGAGGATTTTACTTTCCACCGTATTGCTTCAGTCTTGGCTGTATGACAAGTTTGGGGCTGTGTAGCATGACTTCTAAGCAGAAGCTTTCACAGTCATTATGTAGTTCTGCCAGGGTCTCTTTTCCTCTGCCATGAGGTTGGCATTGTCCCCAAATCCAGGCTGCCTGCCTGCATCACAGAATAAAGATCCCACAAAGCCAAGCCACAGCCAGCCCACGATGGACATGTGAGTCTAGGAAGCCATAAACTCTAATTGTTGCAATCCACTGCGATTTGGGGGTTGTTTGTTACTGCATCATGATTTAGCCTAAGCTCACTGTTACTATTAGTTTTCCCATTTTATAGATGTTGAAATAAGTTGAGAAGAGTTAAATAACTTATCCAAGGTCTAGGACTTAACCCTAGGCTGTTTGATTCCAGAGCCTTGATCTTAATCTTCTATATAAGTGGTGAAAAAAAAAGACCCAGGCTGGAGAAGCTACAGGCTTGAGTTGCATGTTTGGTTGTTGTCTTAGTTTGGGCTGCTACAATAAAAATAGCATAGATGGGGTGGCTTAAACACTAAACATTCGGGCTTCCCTGCTGGTGCAGTGGTTAAGAATCCGCCTGCCAATGCAGGGGACACGGGTTCGAGCCCTGGTCCAGGAAGGTCCCACATGCTGCGGAGCAGCTAGGCCCATGCACCACAACTACTGAGCCTGCGCTCTAGAGCCCGTGAGCCACAACTACTGAGCCCGCGTGCCACAACTACTGAAGACCACACACCTAGAGCTGGTGCTCCGCCACAAGAGAAGCCACTGCAATGAGAAGCCCACGCACCGCAACGAAGAGTAGCCGCCGCTCGCCGCTCGCCGCAACTAGAGAAAGCCTGCGCACAGCAACGAAGACCCAAAGTGGCCAAAAATAAATAAATTTATTTTTAAAAAAAAATCACCTCAAAAATAAATAAATAAACATTTATTTCTCGTGGTTTTGGAAGCTGGGAAGTCCAGGATTAAGATGCTAGTAGTCTGATGTCTGGTAAGGGCCCACTTCCTGGCTTATAGACAACTGCATTCTTGCTTGTCCTCACATGGATGTGAGGTAAAGATAGAGACAGAGGTAGAAAAGAGAGAGAGAAAGAGAGAGAGAGATTAAAGCAAGTTCTGTCAAGTCTCTTCCTTTAAGGGCACCAATCTCATTATGAGGGTTCCACCCTCATGATTTGATTACCTCCCAGAGGTCCAGCCTCCAAAAGCCATCACCTTTGGAATTCAGGCTTCACCATATGAATTTGGGGGTGACACAAACATGTATACCATAACAGCTCCCTAATGTGCAGCTTGTCTGATCTTTAGCTCAGTGACAACAGCTCATGTGCCAAAGGTACCTCTGAATTTCAGGAGAGAGTCACTGACACGTCTCCTGGCTGGGGATGTAGCTGAGTAGTTCGTTTTATCACAAGGGAGCAAAACCGTATAAGTATTTTTTGAGCATCCTATAGTATTTCATTGTATTTACGAGGTAGACATCACTTGGGATGAGTTAGCCTTTCCTGGCCTGACATGCTTCTCTGCTCCTTTTTTCTAAACAACAAGAAAAAGAAGGAGGGCACGGCTGGTGCGTGAATTGCAAGGTGTCAAGGGACTGTCTGCAGCTTCCTTCTTTCTCAGAATTGTGCACACAAACGCCCACTACTTTCTAGTCTCTGGCTTTGCTGGGTAATGGTGGCATGAAGAGAAGAGAGGAAGTCACAGTGTGATTAGGATAGGGAACTTCACCTGAAATTGGAGGAGTGTCCTGGCTGGTCACCTAAGTGCTGGATTTCTGGAACCCATGCTGTTCTCAGAAGCATTTCTTCTCTGTCTTGGAGTATTTCCTTTTGCCTACTATTCCTATGCAGTATATGATTTCAAATGATTTTGGCTGCAAGTAATATAAACTAAACTAAAAGAGCCTTTATCAGCAAGGAACATTCTATTTTTATTTATTTTTACTTGAGACGTGATTGGCCTATAACACTGTGTTAGTTTTAGGTGTATAACGTAATGATTTGATACATGTGTATATTGTGAAATGACTACCGGAGTAAGTTTAGTTACAATCCATCACCACAGATAGTTATAATTTTTTTTCTTATGATGAGAATTTTTAAGGTCTACTTTCTTAGCATCTTTCAAAAATATAATACAGTATTATTAACTGGATTGACAAGGAATGTTTATTAGCCAGCACAACCAGAAGTCCGGAAGTAGGACAGTTGCAGAGTGGTTTAATTTAGTGGCTCCACGACAGCATTAAAGAGGGAGGTTCTTATCATCTTTTTGCTCTATCATCCTCAGATTGTTGACTTATCTTCTTAGGTTGGTTCCCTCGGGGCTCTGTAGTTCCCTGTGCAGAAAGCAACATCTTCTATTGAAAAGGGAACTTGCTTCTCCCACGTTGACTTAGAGCAGTTCCTAAAATGGAAATTTGCATGCAGGGAGGTGATGGATGATTGCTCTCAGGAAGAGGACCTGATGGGGAGTGACAGACAGGACTGGCCAGCAAGAGGAATTGAGCTGAGATGCAGTCGCAGCAGAGGCCTCAGGTGACCCCAGAGGGCACCCTGGAACTGGCTGGATCCTCAGTTTCCCAAGTTGAGGCAATAGGCTGGACCTATGTGCTTCTACATGGACCAGTCCCTGGATTCGGGCTTAACCTTGGCCACAGACCTCTTGGAAGGTGCAGGAGTGAGAGCTTCTGTCCTAAAGGGGGGTCTGGGTGGTGCACCCGGCATCCACTACACGTCTCTTTTCCTGAGCAAAGATGTGTTTCCCACATGCCTCTTCACGTCCCCCTGGCCGGCACTGCAGCTCATATCCATTTCTAAACCGTTTATTGGTAACGGGAGTGGAGAAAGCAGGATTGCCTTTGACTGAAAAAGAGCCACACTCTGGGGATAGCTTGGGTTTCTCCTGAAGGATGAAGCTGCTCTGAAGGAGGTGTATAAAATCAGGTATGTTAGCAAGGAAGGTGGAGAGTAGGGGGGCCATTCAGTGGCAACAGAATCTGGCCTGTGTAATCCTGAATATTTATCTGTCTGATTGATCAGTGCTGAACACAGTGGAGGGAATCCCAGATACAATGTGTCAGAAATGTCTGCATCTCTCAGTGCTTAGGGGAGGAACATACAAGGAGGGGAGAAAGGGCTGCTTCCCACAGGAAGCCCCAAGCTGTGACTGCATTGGTGATGTATGGAGGATAGGTTTCTCTTCTGTATACAGTTGACCTTGAACAGTGTGAGGGTGAGGAGTGCCAGTCCTCTGCAAAGTGGAAAATCCGCCTGTAATTTTTCCTAGGCCCTCCCTATTGGTGTTTCCTCCGTATCCGTATCCGTGGTTCTGCATCTTGGAGGCCCTCCTAATGCTGTAGTATTTACAACTGAAAAGAATCTGCATATAAGTAGACCTGTGCAGTTCAAATCCGTGTTGTTCAAGGGTCAACTGTATAAGCTGTATTTAAAATGGTGATCATGGAGGTTGGCTGAAGCCTCCATTGTCCTGGCTCCCAAGGAGTCCAGATGGACCTTAAAACATCAGTAAAATCTCTGCCGTGGGCAGACGTGCTTTACTTCCCGTTATGTCACCCTCCATCTTAGTTCGAGGTCCCCCGGCACAGACTCTGAGACCAAGATGCAAGTGCCAGCCATTTGTATGGGCAACACAGGTGGGGAAGGGGGCATATGACACGGGAAAGGATGGCAGCAGGGTTGTTGGGTAAAGTGCAGGACCCCGATAAAATGTGAATTTCAGATAACCAACAAGTAATTTTAAAAATATAAGCATGTCCTATGCAATATTTTTTAGATAACAATTTTTTTTTAGGGTATGTCCCAAATATTGCTTGGGGGCATACTTATACTAAAAAATGAATCAGTTTTATCTGAAATTCAGATTTAACTGGGGGGTGGTCCTCTAATTTTTATTTGTTGAAGCTGACAACCTGAGATGGCAGCCAGTAAAGGATGTGCATGGTCAAGTCAGCAGCTACTGGGGTGACTGGCGCTTTATCCGCTGGGGGCTCTGGGAAACAGCGTAGAACACTGTTACTGAACCCGGGAGGCAAAGGAGCTGGGGTATTTGTATATCTGCTCCAATAGTCTTTGGTTAAGAGCTGGGTGGGGTTGGGTGCTGGTCCTGAGGTGGTGATTTCCTGGCTTTGGTGACCTTTCATGAGCACAGACAGAGCAGCATCCCTTTGTGGCTTCTGAGAAAGGCCTCAGGCAAAGAGATGCAGGTCCTGATAGTTTCAAGTCAGCTGATGACCATAAAGTGATAAGGCCCAAGTGATATGAGCAGGGCACCAACCGTGCCCTAGGACCTCAGTTATGAAACGGATATCCTAGTACTGGAAGTTACTAGAAGTCAATAGATCTGGGTTAGAATTTTGGTTCTATCAGTGAATGAATGACCTTGGACACATTGCTTAACTTCTTGGCCCCTTCTCTTTATCACTTAAATGGGGCTAATGATACCTCCTTCATAGGGTGATTGTGAGGATTAAAAACACGAAAAAGTATATACAATGCCTGGTACCTAGTAAGTGTTCAGAAAATATCTGGTCATGAGGATGTTAAAATATATAGGCTTTGAGATCAGACCTGAGTTTGAGTCCTAACTCTACCAGCTACCAGCCTGTGGCCTTGGATAAGTCACATTATCTCTCTGCCTCTTCATCTGGAAAAGGCAGGGACTTCCCTGGCGGTCCAGTCGTTAAGACTCTGTGCTTCCACTGCAGGGGGCACGGGTTTGATCCCTGGTTGGGGAAGTTTCACATACTGCGTGGGACAGCCAAAAAAAAAAGGAAGAAAAGAAAGAAAGAAAAGGCATCCACCTCCTGAAACTCTTTTGAGGGTGGAAAGGTATGAGGTATGTTAATGTGGTATGAGGTATGTATGTGCATGCCTGGCACAGAGCAGGCATTTGGGTCTAGGAAGGTTTGTGCTGTTATTCCTTAGTAGGGCGTGAGGAGGGTATGAGTTCCTCACGAAATGTTCCAGGCCAAACCTGGGATGTAACTCTGCCCAGGTCTCTTCAAACCCTTGATGGCATCATACACAGGCCCAGGGCTGGGACTTCTGGGGAGGATGGATCTGGGTAGCCATCAGGAATTGCCATCCTTCTGGGCACAGATCCCTCCCTCTTGAAACTAGGTGGGGCCACGTGACTTGCTTTGGCCAATAAAATGTGACAGAGGTGGGTGGCACTTCTAGGGGGACTGATTCCACGCTGCAAATGCCTAGGTGGGTAGTTAACCGTTGAGTAGTTGCATCAGAGATTGTCAGGCCCTCAAAACCCACAATATTTACTATCTGTCCCTTTACAGAAAGAGTTTGCTAACCCTTACACTAGCCTATCCTGACATGAGACACACCTTCTGCTGTATTTCAACCTGGGGTATGTGTGGGACCTGAGAGTCTGCTTTTCTAATAAGCTCCCAAGGGATATCGATGTTGCCGGTCCATGGACCATCCTTTGAGTAGCAAGGCTCTAGGACAGGGTTTCTCAACCTCAGCACTGTGGATATTTGGGCCCCGATTATTCTGGGTTGTGGGGAACTGTCCAGTGCATTATGGGACGTTTAACATCATCCCTGGCCTACATTCACCAGATGCCAATAGTTCCTCCTAAGATGTGACATCCAAAAATGTCTCCAGACATCCCCTGGGAGACAAGTCACCCCTAGCTGAGAATCACTGCCCTGGGGTGTCTGGGGTGTGGCCAGCAGGCTCACAGCTCCCCGGGGTCTTGATAACCACCTCCTGGGCAACAGGGTTGGTCTGTCTCCTGTCTGTCTGGGCCGAAGAATGATGGAAATGGTGCAGAAGATGGAGAACTCGTTTCAGACAGGATAAGTTGGGTACCAGGGAAATGCAGATTATGCCAGGCAGGAAGAGAGGGAAGTTATTAGACTTTTCTGCTCTGCTTAAGAGTCAAGAAGATTTTTAAAAAATGTTTCCCTGAAAAAGCTGGATAAGACAGGTGGAAAAATTTGGCTGATGAGAAAGTTTAGAGTCTGGAAAAAACCAAGTCGAATCTGTGGGCTTCTTCCCTAATGGCTAAAAGCCTTGCTAGGGGTATCAGCTGGCCAGACATTTGAAGTTTGGTCACTCTGGCCCCTTCTGCCCATGCCCTCTCTGACCTTCCGTGCAGAGCAGGATTGATTGTTATCTTTACGAAACCCCGTTTTAGGGGAAAGAAAGGGAAAACCACCATCTCGCCCTTTGCTGCGCGTCCCAGGGGAAGGCTGACTTAAATCTGCTGCAAAAGCAAACCTCAGATTGGATGAATCAGAGGTGGGTGGCCGTGCTGCATTCGTTCTCGGAGGGAAACAACCCAAGTGAGAGTGCTTTGAAATCAGGGGGAAAGAATCCTCCATACATGTCTCAATTTTCACCATTTGCATCTGACCACAAGAAAACCCTGACAATCTGTTTTCTTTTAATGTTTTTTTCTTTGCAGGCCCTTTAACATGTAATACGGTTTATTATTCTCTTTATTTTTCTGGATTGTCTAAAATTACTAAAGCCCTAAGAGATTGTTATTTTGAAACTTCAAACAGTGCAGAAATGGGTCCAGTTAGGAGGGAAGGATGAACCCTCCAATCCTACTCCTGGGGATGAACCACGTGACTGTTTTGGTGCCATCCCCACCAGATCTTTCTATATATTTAACGCACATGTGGATTGTTTACACGTGAGAGTATAATAGTGTGTGTGGGGTGATTCTGCTTTATTTGTTTTCATTGACTATCTGGGCCAGAATGAGGGTGAGTTGAGTGAGACAGCTAGGGTGCAAAATTTAAGGAGGCGCTCACCCCTAGGTGCACGCTGGTGCAGGACCAGCACGTGTACAACCCCGGGGCTGAGTGCCTCCTTATATTTTGCACCCCAGGCATCTCACTCTTAAATATTACTCTCAGGGCCCTGCAGGTGGGCCCTAGGCTTGCCTCACGCTAGTCTCCCTGCTTGTTATATCTTAGATATCTTTCTGTTATGGTTCAAACAGCTCTGCCTCATGTTTTTTTTCATAGTACAGTTTACGTTTTAAAGGGACCCAGTTCTTCAATTTCATTTCTAACTACCCAGGGAGTGTACAACAGGAAAAGAACTATTTGTGTATAACTTGCCTCCACTACCTTCTAGAGACTTCTTTTTTTAAAAAAGTAACATCTTTTTTTTTTAATAGGCTTTTTAAAAAAAATTATTATTCATTTTTACTTTTGGCTGTGTCAGCACACGGGATGTTTGTTGGGGCACGCGGGCACCCCCCGGCATGTGGGATCTTAGTTCCCCGACCAGGGATCGAACCAGCGGCCCCTGTGGTGGAAGCCCTGAACCTTTTATCTTAAAGATTTATTTATTATCTATTAAAAAAATGTTTTTTGCCTGTGTCGGATCTTAGTTGCGGCACACGGACTCTTGGTTGAGGCCCGTGGGCTCTTCATTGCAGCGTGCAGGCTTCTCTAGCTAGCTGTGGCACGCAGGTTCTAGGGCACACGGGCTCTCTGGTTTGCAGCACGCAGGCTCTTTAGTTGAGGGGCGTGAGCGCCGTAGTTGTGGTGCGCAGGCTTAGTTGCCCTGCAGCATGTGGGATCTTAGTTCCCTGACCAGGGATAGAACCCTTGTCACCTGCATTGTAAGGCGGATTCTTTACCATTGGACTGCCGGGGAGGTCCCGAAACTCCTTCTTATAGGCGTTGACCTAAAGCAAATAGAGGGCCAGATATTTCTCCAGCAAAGATGGGTTTCTTTGGGATCAGCAGAGAATTGCAATTCGGGGTCTGCATCCATGGTGAACCATGTGTAAGTCCCTCCTCAGCCCCTTGTTGAGCTGCCCTGTTAATGAGTTGAGAGGATAATGGTGAGCAGCTGAGAGAGGCCAAGTAGATTTACATCAGAAAAGCCTCTAAGCTGCTTGGGAGAAAGGGGTGGAAGAGGTGAAAGAAAGGGGCATAAGAGAGGGTCTTGAGGAAGAGGCAGGAAAAGGGGATTTGGGGGGAACAGCTGCCTCTGTGAGTGAGAATTTGGGGAAAGAAATGTCTACAGAGGAAAGTTAGCACATGTGACGTAGTGTGACTCATTCTTTACTATCCCTTCATGTCCTCTTGGAAGACCCTTACATTATTCCTCCAGGTTTTCTGCAGTTGAGTTTGTGCTGTTTGGGGTGCGTCGTGGCCTAGAACCCAGCCCCAAGGCCAGTTGGACATAATTGGGTTACATGTTCTTGGTGAATTTGATGTGGGATCACTGGAGCCCAGAAAAGTTACTTTTCTTTCTTTCTTTTTCTTTTTTTTTTTTTGCGGTACTTGGGCCTCTCACTGCTGTGGCCTCTCCCGTTGCGGAGCACAGGCTCCGGACGCGCAGGCTCAGTGGCCATGGCTCACGGGCCTAGCCGATCCGTGGCATGTGGGATCCTCCCGGACCGGGGCACGAATCCGTGTCCCCTGCATCGGCAGGTGGACTCTCAACCACTGTGCCACCAGGGAAGCCCTTTGAGAAGTTTTGGGAAGCTCTGAACCTACTCAGAATAATGCAGATGAACAAATGGACAATTTTGCCAGCAGTATTCAGGGGATCCTGGAACCCCAGAGGCCCAACCTTAGACCCTCTGTCAAGAATAGAGGGGAGGGGGGACTTCCCTGGTGGCACAGTGGTTAAGAATCCGCCTGCCAATGCAGGGGACACAGGTTTGAGCCCTGGCACGGGAAGATCCCATATGCCGTGGAGCAACAAAGCCCGTGTGCCACAACTACTGAGCTTGTGCTCTAGAGCCTGCGAGCCAAAACTACTGAGCCTGCGTGCTGCAACTACTGAAGCCCACGCGCCTAGAGCCCATGCTCTGCAGCAAGAGAAGCCACCGCAATGAGAAGACTGCGCACCACAACGAAGAGTAGCCCTCGCTCGCCACAACTAGAGAAAGCCCACGCGCAGCAACGAAGACCCAACGCAGCCCCAAATAAATAAATAAATAATAAATTTATATTAAAAAAAAAGGAATAGAGGGGAGGGTTCTACCTAACGCTGTAGGCCCAGCCACTGCAAATCAGACCATGTTGAAATTGGGCCAAATCAGTGAGCCTCTCCGTCTCCAAGAGGACCTGGTGGAGGCAGATACGAACTTGAAACCTGAGTAATTTGGAGCCTTGGTCTCTCCCGCTTGACAACAGGAGGAATATTTGGGAATTTGGCAGAAGTTTCTGACCCAGAGATCTTACAATGGGAGTTTGTCTCTGAAATCCCATTGGAGACCATTAGTGGAGCGATTTGTAGCCCCTTGCTTTTTTGGGGTGCCAAGAGCTGTTCTGTTTTTGGGAGGCAGCCATCCGGGACTGGGAAAAGAGCAGGCAAGAATATTCTAAGCCCCGCTGAGTGATCCCTGGTGGAAGATGAAGAAAAGTGAGAATGTAAATCCTTGGTGGCTGAGAGAAGCCTGCAGGACTGGATGTTAGGACCAGCCTTGGAAAGAAGTAACAAAAGACTGTAAGTGGGGGAAACCCACTCCTTTTTTTCTTCTCTTCCTCCTCCCCTTTCTTTAAAAGCTATTCTATCCCCACTAGGGAGACCTAGGGACCGTTCACCTTTCTGAAGCCAAGCGAGGGGGATTCCAAGAGAATCATGGGTCGTCTTAGTTTGAGTTTGCCTTGAAGCAGACCCTGGAAAAAGAATGTTATTGCAAGTAGTTTATTGGTAGGGAAACACTGGGAGGGGGAGGGGGAGGGGGAAGTGAGTCAGAGAAGGGAAGGCAGCCCCTAAAAGGGTGTGTTGTAAAGTGAGATATCAGTAAAAAACGTGCCCTCAGAGATGTTCCACCTAATAGTCAGGGAATTTATTCCCCAGCCCTGGAGAGCCATTGATTAGGGGCTGATCCTGGAGCGTGTTAATTCCCTGGCAATTTCGGCCTGCTGCTTGCTTGGGCAGGGTGGGGTCCAGTTGTCAGAGAAAGCCTGCAGGCAAAGATATTCAGGTGCTGGCAATTGGGAGTCAGGCTTGTGTGTACTAAAATAGTAGCAGCTGAAGGGATCCACAGGGCGCCATGACTTCTACTCCATTTGTGATCATTAGCAGAGCCTCCAAAGAGCAGAGCGTGGCCTCGTGTTCCCCGGTTGGTTGGTTGCGTGCTTGCTTGCTTGCTGAATTGCCAAAGCTAACAGGCACTCCTGGTGGAGCCAGTGGAGAGAAGAGTGTGCTGAGAGTTTTTGGAAGCGCTCAGAAGTTGTGGGGTGAGCTTGAACAAGGAGCCTTGTGCCTGCTTCTGATCTAGAGATGGCCCATGACAGCAGGGATCGAAGGGACCGTGGTGTATTGAGGCTGGAAGAAGATGGGCAACTCCAGGACAAGCTCCGTTCTTCACTGCAGTTGGAAGGTGCACACCCCAACACTTCCTGCAGCTCCGCATGAAAAACCACGGGGGTCAGAGTCTGAGAAGGAGCTGTAGGCATTGCCCAGGAGGCCACTGGGTCACACAGTGGGATGTCTAACATGGAAAAGTCATTGTCAACTCGAATTGCTATTGGTGCGAAAAGGAGACATGGCTACCCCTCTGGGAGAAGTCATCCTCATTGCAGAGGGACTGGGGAAAGCTCAACACAGCCACCTTTGTGATGCTCACCATGGCAACAAGGTTGATCAGCCTCCCACGGAGCCCACCGGGAACCAGCAGTGCCAGGGACACTTTGCCAGCACTGACACGTGGATACTCAGGTAAGGAGACTCCCTGTCTCAGGCTTCAACTCTGAAGAAGCCCACAGCCAGGAGGGTGGGGATGAGGTCTTTTGTTTTTCTTTCCAGTGTTATTGAGATATAATTGACATAAGACATCATATAAGCCAAATGTGTATTACATAATGATGTATGTATGTACTGTGAAAATGGTCAGCACAATTAGTTGTTAACATCCATCCTGTCACATAGTTAAAAAATTTTCTGTCCTTGTGATGAGAACTTTTAAGATCCACTCTCTTAGCCACTTTCAAATATACAAAACAGTATTGTTAGCTATAGACATGATGTTGTATATTACATCCCCAGGACTTAATGTATCTTACAACTGGAAGTTTGACCACTTTCACCCAATTACCCGGCCCCATTCCCCATCCCCTGCTTCTGGCAACCATAAATCTGATCTCTGTTTCCATGCATTTTTTTTTTTAAATTGAAGTATAGTTGATTTACAACATTGTGTTAGTGTCAGTTGTATATCAGAGTGATTCAGTTATAGATTTAGATTTAGATTTCACATATAAATGAGATCACACGATATTTGTCTGACTTATTTCCCAGCGTAATGCCCTCAAGGTCCGTCTATATTGTACATTTTAAAATTGGATTACTTGTATTTTTGCTGTTGAGTTGTATGAGTTCTTTATATATTTTGTGTAATAACCGTTTATCAGATCTGTGGTTTGCAAATATTTTCTCCCATTGTGTAGATGGCCGTTTCATTTTGTTGATGGTTTCTTTTGCCGTTTGGAATCTTTTAGTTTGATGTGCCTCCCACTTGTTTATTTATTTTGCTTGTGCTTTAGGTGTCATATACAAAGAAACCACTGACAAGACCCATGTCAGGAAGCTTTTTTCCTATGCTTTCTTCTAGGAGTTTTATAGTTTCAGGTCTTACATTTAAATCTTTAATCCATATTAAGTTAATTTTTCTGAGTGGTTTAAGGGGTCTAGTTTCATTCTTTTGTGTGTAAATATCTGATTTTCCCAACACCATTTAGTGGAGACTGTCTTTTCTCCAGAGTATTCTTGGCTCCCTTGTCAAATATTAGCTGACCATAAGTACATGAGTTTATGCTTAGGCTCTTGATTCCATTCCATTGATCTCTTTGTCTCTTTTTATGTCAGTACCATACTATTTTGATTACAGTAGCTTTGAAACCAGGAAGTGTGATGCCTCCAGCTTTGTTCTTCTTTCTCAGGATTGCTTTGGCTATTCCAAATCTCTTGTGGTTCCATGCAAATTTAAGGATTGTTTTCTCTATTTCTGTAAAAAAAAATCTGTATCTATCTGTCTATCTATCTGTGTCTATCATTGGAATCTTACAGGGATTGCATTAAATCTACAGAAAACTTTGAGTAGTATGGACATTTTAACAATACTAATTATTTCAGTCCATGAACAGGGATATCATTCCATTTATTTGAGTCACCTTCAGTTTCTTTATTCAGTGTTTTATAGTGGGCAGTGTAGACATCTTTCACCTCCTTGGTTAAATTTATTCCTAAGTATTTTTTAATGCTGTTGTAAATGAGAGTGAGGTGGTCTTAAAAGAAGACTCCTTCTCCCCATTCCCAGCTTAAGAAGCTGGGGCCCATAGTGCCGGCCTGCACTGAATCTCTGAATTGTGCTTGAGAGTGAATTTTTTTAAAATCAAGAATGAGTAGACAAGAAGAATAAAATGTAGCAGAACCATATAGTGGAATATCACATGGCAGTGAGGGTGAACAAACTATAACAACATGCAGCAATATAAACAAAATGTTAAGTGGGTGAAGCCTGATGCATGAATAATACACATTGTTGGATTCCATTCACGTGAAATTCCAAAAGCAGCAAAACAAATGTATGGTGTCAGAAGTCCAGATAGTGGAGTGGCTACCTTGTGTGGAGTAGCAGTTACAGGAAAGGAGCACAGAGAGGTTTCTAAGATTTTGGTCTTGTTTCGTTTCTTGATCTGAGTAGAGTTTACACAGATGTGTCCATTTTATGCAGATTCATTGAGCTGTACATTTGGGATCTGTGTACTTTTCTATATGTCTTTTACACTTCAATACATTTACAAAATTTTAAAAATTTTGAACAAAAATACTAAGTCTGAGCGGCTGGGCCAGTGAGCCATGGCCGCTGAGCCTGCGCGTCCGGAGCCTGTGCTCCGCAACGGGAGAGGCCAAAGCAGTGAGAGGCCCACGTACTGCTGGAAAATGAACCTTGGAATGAACTTTTCTGGTAACCAAAAGTAACTGAAAAGTTCCGGAACTGGACCAAGATGCCACCAAGGGAGCTGTTACCCTAAAGGAAAGTGGGAACTCAGCCGAGCAGAGATGGGGGCAGTAAAATCCATACCGCAGGTCCAGGACAGATAACCTTTTGCTTCAACAAAAACTTCAAGAATCAAAAGCAAAGAAGTAGAGGGACAGAAGGAAGTCAGTTTTGTGATGACACTTCCCAAGAAGCTGTGATTTCTTGATAAATTAATGAATGGTTGAAAATGTTTGGCAACAGCGTTGTCAAGACTGTCCTCAGAGAAAAGATTCCAGATGAGAAGGATATTTTTCAGTAAACTCCCTTGTCTCCAGGCTCCAGGAGACCTGGCAGGCGCTGGCAGGCATGCTGCCCAACACATAAGGGGGACCCATCAGCTTCTTCAAGCTTCCCACAAAATGTTGTGATGAGCCTCGATGTGGCTGCAATTAGATCAAATAAAACAACGTGTTAAAAGCACAGCAGTGGGAGGTCATGTGCAGAGCATCAACGAACACGTTGTAAATCTAAGCCTTTCCCTGAGCCTGATAGAGAGGTGTGGTGTGGAATGGAGATGAAGGCGGAGTCTGCTGCTTTACAGTGTCATCCTGAGCTTGCCAGGGATTGGGGGAGGGGTATTAGAATGATATTAAGGAATAACAGCTCGTTGTTTTCAGGCCTTCCTCAGTGCCAGATTCGGTGCTAACTGCTTTGCAGGCAATACCAGTGAAGTGGGTTGTATTAGTCCCATTTTAAGCTGAAGAAACTGAGGTCCTGAGTGGTTAGGAGAATTGATAAAGCTTAATAAACAGTTAACTAGGGCCTGTGTTTGCCAGAATCCACAGTTCACCTGCTTTTTAATTTTTACTTTTTTAAAGTATAATTTACATACAGGAATTTACATACATCTTAAGTGAAAGTGATGAGTTATTACCATGCCTCCACCACCCAGATCAAAACAGGGAACGTCCCCATCATTCCAGAAAGTTCCCTCATGCCCCTTCTCAGTCATCACCCCCAAAGAAAGTACCGTTCTGATTTCTATCGTCATAGATTAGTTTTGCCTATTCTTTTTTTTTTTTTTCCACGGTACGTGGGCCTCTCACTGCTGTGGCCTCTCCCGTTGCGGAGCGCAGGCTCTGGACGCGCAGGCTCAGCGGCCATGGCTCACGGGCCCAGCCGCTCCGCGGCATATGGGATCCTCCCGGACCGGGGCACGAACCCGTGTCCCCCGCATCGGCAGGCGGACTCTCGACCACTGCGCCGCCAGGGAAGCCCGAGTTTTGCCTATTCTTGAACTTCATAAATGGCATCGTATCATGTGCGCTGTTTTGTGCCTGGCTTCATTCACTCAATGTGAAGACTTTGAGATTGAACCCCGTGTATCCTGCTCGAATCAGCAGTCCGTTCATTTTTCATTGCTGAGTTGTATTCCACTGTATGAATATGGTGCTCTGTGTCGATTCATTCTGTTGATGGATTTTTGGGTTGTTTCCCGTTTTTAAAGGCCAAGTCCTTTTAACCACAGATATTTCACTGCAGATTGATGAAGGCAGCTGGGTTACTTGTCACAGCAGGAAGAGCACTTACATGAAAAGAGAATGGGGTTTCAGAGGCCAAGACTGGGTACAGTTAAGCTAAGGAGAAATGGAAGCCGAGCTGGACCCTCTTACCCTCAGGTTTCTGCAGAACTCACTCGCTGGCTTCGTTCACTCAGGTCTCTGCTCAAATGTCACATTCACACCCTACTTAAAAAGGCACCTCCTGGCCTTCCGTGGTGGCGTAGTGGTCGAGAGTCCACCTGCCGATGCGGGGGACACGGGTTCGTGCCCCGGTCCAGGAGGATCCCACATGCCGCGGAGCGGCTGGGCCAGTGAGCCATGGCCGCTGAGCCTGCGCGTCCGGAGCCTGTGCTCCGCAATGGGAGAGGCCAAAGCAGTGAGAGGCCCACGTACTGCTGGAAAAAAAAAAAAATAATAAGGCACCTCCCAACAGGTTAAATGTCAACACAGGGGTACAATCAGCAAAATCTAGACCGTGTGAAATTCCATAGGACAAATGATCTGCTCATTTCAACAGAAATCTGCAAGAAACAAAAACAAAAACAGGACTAATGGATGGGGAATTATAGACTAAAAGATTTGTTTGAGTCAGAATCTGAATTAGGTTCCTACCAGGCAAAGCCAGCAAAATATGTCAGACAGTGGAGGGATATGAAAATGGGTGGGCTGTTGTAGTGTGTTAAGAAATTCTTACTGAATGGTTTAAGTATGATGCAGGCAGTGCGCTTATGTTTCGTATCGGTTCTTTCTCTCTTTTAAAGTAGGCGACACCCCTCCACCCTCATGTTCCATCCTTCTTTCCTGCCTGATGTTATTTGCTAGCACGTACGGCCCCTTGACACTGACCCTTTCTGTTTTTTGAATAGAAGCCTCAAGAAGGCAGAGCCTTTGTCTTGTTCATAAGGCTTAGTTCCAGCGCCTGGCACGTAGGAGGTGCTCGTTAAATTTGCGTCGAATGAACATGCGAAGAGTTTGCGCAAAGGTTCCCCTGCAAACAAAATGCCAAAGAATTGAGAAACAGAGGGGAGTGATGAGCCATGGGAGCATGGTTTCTGAAATCTGAGTTTCTTCCAGTGAGAGAGGCTGGCTTTGAAGGGCAGCTTTGTCAGAACTGTTTAGGGAGCTCTCTCCTGTGCTTGACCAGAGGGGAGACAAAAGTCGCCCTGCCCAAAGGATCCCCACGTTTGAGCTGGGTCACCATGCAGCAGGCTGGCTGTGTTTTCAGCAGCTGGGAGCCACGGGGCGAGCCTGTCACCAGGGTACTGGCTGCAGCATTTGAAGACATGCTCCGTTACTATTTAACTACATCACGTTGGGCTCGTCTCTTAACCTCTCTGTGCCTCAGTCTTGCCTGTTGTGAAAGGGGTTCATTCATACAGCTCTCCCACAGGGAGAAGCGAAGGAGAATCTTCACGTGGGGTGGGGACTAAAGACAGGCATTTTAGTAGCTCCGCCCGCCTTCCCCAGTAATTCTGAGCAGGTGCCCCTGATCTAAAAATTGACTTGATACACAGAGGGGAAGGTTGTAGAGTTGTGCCTAAAACAAAAATTGCTAATAGTCAAAATTGCCTTTGGAAATTCTTCCAGGAAGGGACGTCATTGCAGAGAACAGCTTTGCCTCCACGAGTGGGACAGCTCTCTGTGTCCTCACCGAGAGCGGCATGAAGGAGGTGGACCCCAGGCCCACCTCAGTACAGGAAGAAGCTGTCACTGAGGGGGGTGCTGGAGAACTGGGACTGGCTGTGGTGTACCCAGCCGATGGCATGGACAGGACCTGAACCCAGGCCATCTGGCCCTGGAGCCTGGGTCCTTAACTGCACTGCTGTGTGGCCCCAAGGGGAAGAGGGCCACCAGCATCCTCAGCTGACAAGGCGGTGCCTGGGGTAAAGCAGTGTTAGGAGCATCAGTCTGGATTTAGCACACTCGCTGGTTGAAGACAGAGGGGAGATGCAGCATAGTGGAGAGGACCACGAAAATAGAGGTGGTGGGAGGTGTGAGGCCCTGGCCCAGCTTCCACCTGTCACTGGTCCCCAGGGCAGGGCCAGGGCAGGTCAGCCTCGATTATAAACTAGCTCAACCACCAGCCTTGGTCTGAGCTGCTCACAAATCAGAGAGGCTGGCTGCTTTGAGTTTTCTTGTGTGTGTTTTTTTTTTTTTTTTTTTTTTTTTTTTTCTTTCTTAGTTGTAGGCGTTGAGAGGTGGTAGAACAGCCCCAAACAAGACCCGGGGATGAGTAAAGGGCCTGGATTATCCCCAACCTGGAATTGAAAGGCAGCTGCAATAGGAGGAGGGACTTGCCCAGACATGGCCACACATCCTTGAGGGCTTGGGAAGAGGATGCAGGATTCCTGGCTTCCCTCCAGGCTCTGCATCCACTTCCTCTCCTTCTGTTTTCCCACTATTGAAGTTGGGTCTCTTTCCGGAGTGTTCTAAGCCATTTTAAAGGCAGCAACACACTCTGTTTCTGCTTTGGCTGTTAGAGAAACCAGGAGCACATTGCCCAGCAGCTACTGGTGGCCCTCAACCTGAACTCTAGGCTGACCCCTGGCTGAGTGATGGCTATTAGGAAGGCCCCCCCCTCCTAAACCCCCCCCCCCGCCAAGCTGCTTCAGACTCAGCCAGAAAAGCACGTATCGGCATTTCTTCTGTCTTTTACCCCTTGCCCCTTGACTGTCCCATCCTGCTGGCCTCTGTCAGCACCTCTACCTGGATTTCAGTTCATTCATTCTGTGAGACTGTCACAGGCGTTGACTGTGCCCTGCTTACATCTGCCTCAAGCACCTGCATGGTTTCCTTCAGCCATCATTGCCTGAGGGCTTTCTCTGGCTGCCCAGGCCAGTTCAGCCCCTGGTATATAGGATATAGGATATACCTATAGGTATATAGGATAGTCCAGAAGCTCCAGGGTGTCATCGCCCCCGCCAAGTCCCTAGTAGCCGTCAGCCAATGCCTGGTGGGAGTTGGTGGATAAACGCCCTGGCTCCCTTTCCCCTCTGCTGGGGTAACCCTAAAGTGTTTTCTATACTGTGTGCCCTGGGGCATACATGTGAGTCTAAGGATGCAATGACTAAGAAAACATGTCAGTTGTTAAGTGTTATGCTGCTGTAATTGGCTGCCTAAAATTGGATGTTCAGGGAAAGTGAGGTTTAGGCTGAGCTGTGAATTACAGGAAGAAACCAGATGGATAAAGATAAGACAGGAGGAGGTCTCTGGTAGAGGGGGGAAAGTAAGAGCAAAAGCATGGAGATGGGAAGCTATGTCAGAGTGTTAGTAACGAGCTGTTTTCCTAGTATTAGGACAGTGACTGCGGGTAGTGCCTGCTACAGAGCACAGGCTTGACCAGGGATACCAACATGGTCTGGGTATTAGTGCAGGCTTCTCTGAGGAAGTAAGAGGGAAACCTAAATCTGGAGAATCAGAAGGAGTAATAGAGGACTGGGAAGAAAATAGAGCCTTCCAGGCAGAAGAACATCATGTGCAAAAGGCCCTGAGGCTGGAGATACGATACATGCAGAATGGCTGAAGGAAATCAGGGGTAGAGAGCTCAGGATGAGGCTGGAGGGGTTGTGTGACAGATTGTGTTATAAGTGAGCAAATATTCACTCACCTCCCTGCCCCTTGTAAGCATGAGGATACTTCCCATTGACTTGAGGCTTGGTCTTGTGGCTTGCTTTAGTGAATGGAATATGAACAACAGGGACCTAAGCAGAGACCTTAAGTGTGTTTGAGCAGTTGGACTTGGCTTCTAGCATCCTTGGATGCAGGGGGTCATCAAGACATTATGTAGGAAGCCCTTCTACCTTCTACCAACCTGTTCAGTTCTATGTAGTTATCCTACCAGGTGATGCGGTGATGATGGGTTGATGATTGATGGGAAGCTCAAAAGGTGCCTTTTTGGTAAGAGAGAGGAGCCGGGCTGCTGGGACTAAGCCTTCATGTGCCATAAATCCTGTCCTTCCTCCTCAGACCCTGGGGAATCCAGGTGGAAGGACTGTTCTTAGTGCACGGTCTATGATGGTGCTTTAGTGGGAGGCCGGGTCAGACTCTCACTTCCAGGGTGGACTCCTTGCAGGAAAAGATTTAAGGGTGGACAGTTGTGAAGGTAAACATCCTGACCAGTGAAGAGAACAGCCAAGCCGAGCATACAAAACTTTCACCAGGACAGTGGGAGGCTGGCTCTTCCCAAACGGCCTGTTGGCTCTTGCTCTGCAAGCTCTCAGCAGGGTTGGTGATCCTGGAGTGGGAGAGCCTCTTCTCCAAGGCAAAACAGGAGTCTTGCGTGTGTGGAATAGCCAAGGGAAGAGAGAGTGGATGGCTTAGGAGTGATCAGGTGGGTTATTATCTGGCAGGAGCTGCTTAAGGCCAATGTCAAAATTTCACCCTCTGTTGGGGTTGGTGGCGGGGTGGGAATGGGGGAGAGGGGGTTATGTGTTCATAAGCCAGGACTCGCATGAGGCCATATCAGCAAAAGTTACAGTCTTTCCTCAGCAGTTCTTGGAAGAACGAGATTTCCCTCATCATCTTAGAAAAATGCTTCTAGAGTCAACTGATGTCCATTGAAATAGTGGAGGTGTTCAGTTTTTGTCAAAATTCTGCTTTCATTGCCTGAGCCTTGCCCTGAGTGTTGGGTCTAGAGCTGATTCATGGCATTTGGCCCTTTGTAGCCAGGACAGAGAGAGTGAGAGGATGAAACTGGTGGAGGACCAATCTCTCACCTCACTTGGTGGAAAAGCTCCTGCCATCGTACACAGGTACAGAAGTCTTCCCAAGGGAAGTGTTGAAGCCTGACTCCCACTTCAGGAAGGTCCTTTTGATTCTTCTCCTACTGCCATTTAGAACTAGAGCATGTTTTCATCTCCAAAGACTGGGCCCCGTTTTATGTCTCCAGAGCAGCCCCCATTTCACCTTGCTAATAACCTTGTTAAGATTTGATATTATCAAATATTGGGTGATAATCTACTATGTGCCAGTCAGTGAAATTATAGGAATTAATGCACAGTCTGATAGGCAAGCACAGTGCATCTCAACATTTTTAATGCCACAGCCCATGGTGAAAATGATAACTTTATATGATATCCCTCTGAGATGCTGTCATGCTAATTGAGTCTCTTTCCTTTCTCCACTTTACCAAAGGTCTACTTCTGTTGTCCTTGTTTAGTTTGGACCATGGCCCCCCAAAGAGCATATTAATGTGCTAGAACCTACAAAGGTGGTGAATAAGTAAATAGTGAAAAATTTGAAATAACCTGAATGTCCATTTTAGCAGGAGCAGAGACAAAGATTTGGGTGTAATTATTTTTTGAGGTCCGTGTGTGTGTGTTGGTGGGGGAATGCGGTGTGCACAACCCTGGAAGGCGGTGGAGAAATGGTACAGAGAAGGAGAGGAGCAGGCGGCCAGTGTCCTTAATGTCCTTAAGCCTAGTACCACTGTCAGCATCTGGAGCTTATTTCCGTAGGG
>NW_006772616.1:3212990-3249570 GCF_000442215.2 Lipotes vexillifer | reverse complement strand
GGGAAAGCTCTGGCACCCAAGGTAGAGAGCACTCCTTAGAGTTGCCTCATCCAGTGGGTGAGGGAGCTGGGGTATTGATACACCAACTCCCCCAGTCATTGTCGGAGAGCTGCTCCTGGCAGGTGTTAATTCTCCGGCACTTGCCCCTGCTGCATTCATAGACAGCGTAGCATCCTGCAGTTCTGGAACCAGACTTCCAACCCAGAGATGCAGGTGTCAACAGTGGCGTTTGGCTGGAGCGCACGGAACTGTTAGGGACATGGGTAGAACACTGGCAGAGCCTGCTAGACCTACAAGAAAGGGTGGTAGAATATTTTTTAACACGTGCTTTCAAGCAAAGGATAAGGTAGAACTATGTTCGGCCACATAATGTCGAGTACACAAAAGCAGCTTATAGAACATCAAGTAGAGTCAGACCCTCTGGGTCAATTATTCTTCTGTGCGTGTGAATATGCCACATGCAGGGAAGGCAAGGCCGGAACTAGGCTAAGGCAAAGATACTTGCCTTGTGCACAGATTCTACAGGGGTGACAGAAAACTCAGTAAAATCAACACAAATAATATTGCTGTGAAATAGTTTTAAAATATCAAAGTTAATGCCAACAGTTCTTAATGAACAAAGGATCGAAATTTTCAATAAAATTGGGATCTGACCTTGTATTTGCACAACTTGGCCTCATTCCCCTCGTGTTAATCCTGGCCCTGTTGGATTCTGGCCCCTTGAGGTGGAAAGTTAGGGAGATGCCCTGGCCTCTCCCCTCTTCCAGCCCTCCAGCCTCTCACTCATGCATCCCTTGGCCGATCCCAGCTACCACCGCTGATGTCAGAGCCCCAGAAACTCCACCGGCAGGGGGCAGCTTCGCCCCCTCTGTCTTCCCCTGTCCCCCATGCTCACTCACCCCTGGACACAGAGCAGAAAAGCTGAAGGGGGACGAATGTATCTGAGGACTCGAAGGCCCAGGACCAGTACCGTCTTCTCAGAAACCACAATAACCTGGAGGCCAGAAGAACTGGTTCCAGAGCAGGCCCACAAAAGCCCTAGCAACTGACACTTCGGTCTTCCAGGCCTGGTTCCCCTTGGGTAGTTAACCGCACATGCTGTTTCACAGTCCCCTGGGGTGACAACCTGGGGTCAGGCTGACCTGGCCGGGCTCCACTTGGTGAACCGAGAGCCCAGAGCCAAACGGCAAGTCATCAAAGCCGGCTTGTGGAAACCAAGCCATCCCGACCCCTCTCCCCCTGACAGCCGGGCCAGTGCCAAGAGCTCTCTGATCCCAGCTCCACCAGGAGTTTGTGTGCTGCAGGTGTGTGCAGCCAGCCCCTGTGCAAGTGGGCTTCTTAGTTCATTAGGCATCAAGGACCCTTTATGTTTATGTAGCTCAATGTCATGCTAACTGCTGACACCCGTGGAAAGATGGAGCCCTTTGCAGGGCAGTGGGCAGGGAGACCAGAGTCGCTTGGGGAGGGGTATAAACTGGAGGGCAGAATGAACTTCTCTTTCATTTGAAGACTTCACGGATCCAGAGCAGTGTTTTCTTTGGGAGATGTTAGCTCACGCCAGTGCGAACAAAATAATGTTTCTGTCTTGACTGAGACTTTTGGCCAAAGAATTCATTTCACAGCCAATGTTCAGACTGACTGTCACACAACCTTTAGTTTTCTTCCATGGAAAACAAAAACACGATGACTTGTTTTCAGGTCCTTGGCAAGTGGCAGTGCTGTGTTTTCTTTGTCGTGTCATAGTGGCTTCCATTCCCCCCCTTACCTGTACCTGTAATGAGTGCGTGGGAGTGTCTCAAAGGCAGAGGCGTAGAGAAGGGAGGGGAGGGGGTTGTAATGTTCCACAGCGAGTGTCAGCACCTTCTTGGAAACAGAACAGATCTGAGAAATGCTCTTCCTCAGGGTGACTGAGCAATGACCCTGTAGTCCAGGGGGTAGGAGAGGGCGAAGAATCTGATCTATAGGCCTTCATCCTCCTTCACTGCCTGGCACGTTGGTGGCCATGTCAGGAGCGTGGGCTCTGAGTTCCAATCCTCGGCTGCACCACTTAGTTGTGCTGGTTGTCTTTAGGTAAATGACTTAACCTCTCTGAGCTTCAGTTTCTTCATCCATAAAATGAAATATAACAATACCTACCACACAGTGCTGTTGGGTCCACTGAATGTGACCATCCTTTTGATCACAGTATCTGATGAAGAGGAAGAGCTTAATCAATGCTGTGTTTTATTATTACTCCTGAGAAAGGTCAGTCTGGAAGCTCCAAATTAGACATCGCCTCTCTTTTCTCCAGGGTTCCTCCAGCAAGCCCATAACTTTGGGTCTTGGTAAAATGCTTACAGTCAACGTTTACAGGTTTGATAAATGTACTGCATGTCACAACCCAGGAAGGCTGGAGGGAGAGCAGAGGGGAATAATTCTTCATCTGAAATCCTGGCCTGCTTTGCCGTTCTTCACTCAGCTCAACTCCCTGTCCTTCGCTAATCTTATCCCACCCTCTGTATATCGCCAGTCCACAGAGGAAAGCAGCAAATACTGTCTGGTACATAGTAGCTGTCGAATGATTGGCATGCCTTTGTCTTTGGTTGGATTCCCCCCAGAGGCTGACCCTATGATAAAGCAGTGAGTGCCAGTACTTTATTTGGGAGGTGAACCCAGGAAGCACTGGTAAGAAACTGAAGTGAGGAAGAGAAGGGAAGGGGTGGTGAGTCAAAGAGCAGTCACTGCTGTGGGCAACTGTGGGCTCAGTCCCACTGGTGACCTCTAGGAGGCGCTATGGAGCATGCCTCAGAGTTGTCTTACAGGAGGGGTGAGGAAGCTAGCGATGTAGCCACCAACTCCCCTCAGTCGTTGGCTCAGGGCTCTCCCCGGGGCATGCTCCTGTGGCCCGAGTTGGAAGTGACGAACCCATTGAGTACAGGAAAGCTGGCTCCAAAGAGATACGGGCAGGGTGCTGGTAGCTCCAGCTACGCCATCCTAGAATTGCTGAAGTTTTATATAACGCTTTGCATTTGACTCAGGATACGTATTGCATGTTTAAATAATTGCCATATCTGATGGGATGATTTTGTGTCACTGTAATGCCTCAGGGGCATGGGTCTTGGTCTCAGGGATGGTGTGGTTTCTGCTACCTGGGCACAGCTACCTGCTAACAAATCTGCCTTGAATGGTTGTCTTTTCTTTTTAAAAAATAAATTTATTTATTTATTATTCATTCATTCATTTATTTATTTTTGGCTGCGTTGGGTTTTTGTTGCTACACGCGGGCTTTCTCTAAGTTGCGGCGAGCGGGAGCTAATCTTCGTTGCGGTGCGCAGGCTTCTCATTGCGGTGGCTTCTCTGTTGCAGAGTACGGGCTCTAGGCGCGTGGGCTTCAGCAGGTGTGGCACGTGGGCTCAGTAGTTGTTGCTCATGGGCTCTAGAGCACAGGCTCAGTAGTTGTGGTGCACAGGCTTAGTTGCTTCACGGCATGTGAGATCCTCACGGACCAGGGCCCAAACCTGTGTCCCCTGCATTGGCAGGCAGATTCCCAACCACTGAGCCACCAGGGAAGCCCCAGTTGTCTTTTCTTGAAGGGAGCCTCAGAGGCCAAGTGCCCGTGCTCATTTCCTCTTTGAGCTCTCCATAGAACAAGCCAACGTCTGGAGTTGGGTTTTTATGTGACGCGCATGGAGCTGAGACCAGCAATTAATCTCAAGGGTTCAGAAAGCACCACAGCTTTGGGTCAAGGTGACCTGATAGGGTGGGCTGGCACCCGAAGAGTAAACCATTGAGGTGAAGTCTGCTGGCATGGGGATACCATGACGGTACTCTGCAAGACTGTGCTCTAGGAGTTTCTGTGTTTCTTGGTTCTTCTAACTTAACGATAGCTAACATTCGTTGAGCTATTTCTATATGCCAGACACTGAGCTAAGCGCTTCTCACATTCATTACGTCAAGAGGCAAATGGATAGCACCATTTGTTTTACAGATGAGGAAATACAGACACAGAAGTGAACTTGCCCAAGGTCATAGACTCAGTAAGTGACAATACAGTTGAATCCGGGTCTCTCTGACTTTAGAACCCGGAGTGTTAACCACTACACTACCGCACTGTATAGGTCTTTTTTTTTTTGACCCTGAAATGCTATTCCCAGTAGTGTGGCGGGAAGCCGGTTCTGGGGGGTGGGGTGAAGGCAGTGGGGTGGGGAGGGGTGGAGGTAGGGTGACTAGCCCTGATTTGTAGCATCTGTCAATTTTTGTGGTGTAAATACTCTCACCATGGTCAATTTCGAGCTACCAAGAGTTTAACGATAAGTTTACAAAATTCTTGAATATTTAACGATTGGCTCACACAAGCTGGTTTGAACCAACTCCAGTATACCGCTGTCGATGGCACGTCTTCAGAGTTCTCGATTATCAAGGTTTCCAGAGAATATTGTTGGAACAGCTTCTTTTCTAAGCATCCCACCCCTTAAATCTTGCCCATAGCTCTATGATTATGAATGAGACAGTGGTCTTCATTCATTCGACACATCTGAAGTGTTGTGGAGGCAGGAGGGGTGTGGAGGGGACTGAGGTGCAGAGTCCAATCTGTCGGACACTGAGTTCCCCAGAAAGACTCGGACGTAAGGATTTGCGGGATCTATGAGGAAGTGTTGCAGGGGAAGCTGGTAGGATGGCAGGAAGTATGATGGGAAGGGGGAGGCGGCCGGCTAGGGTTTACTGTCAGGCCAAGCCCCGTTGAGGCTGCATTTGACTCAGTCGTGTTTGGGGAGCTCTGGAAAGAGAGGGGTACACTCAGGTGGCTTGATGGGGGCGGGCAGGACTGGAGTTTTTTAACTTGCTACCTTCACCCATTCATCATTGGTTAAGGCTTGTCTCCAGGAGGACATACGTGTTCAGGCACTTCTGGCTTCCCACTGGTACAGGCAAAGCTGGTTCCAGGAGCCCCCAAGCAAGAGGCACAAGTGTGGGTTGGCGGGGCCCAGAGGACATCTGGAGCTGGTGTGCCTGAAACCAGTAAAGGGATCCGAGGGTCTGGGTACAGAGCTCTCATGTCGCTGAGCAGCTCCTGTGTGCCAAGCACTGTCCCAGGTTCAGAGGACAGAGGATGAGTGCCGACAGCCGGTGTCCCTGAGCTCTTGGAGCATGTGGTGTGGGGGGCAGGGCGTGTGAGCAATCCAGACTAGACATAGATCGTTACAGATTGGGATAAACGGCGTAAGGAAAAGTACAGGGTCATGGGAGAGGCTTTTCCCAGACAGATGCTGGATTTAGGCGTAGGGGTGGAGTTAGGAAAGGCACGACTCAGTTTGACAGGATAATCCCTGGCTTTCATTGAGGGTCTTGAAATAGTTTGCAGGCCAGAGGCTAGTCCTTTCTTGTGTTTGAGTTTTATCCAGTACCAGAGGGCCACTTGCAAAAACGCCACAGGTACACCAGAACCACAGGTTACTAATGGCAATTAATGATTCATGGGGTATAAATCACCTACTCCAAATCATGTTGTAATTATTCCTAGCCAAAGCCCTGTAGATTACTCTAGTCATGTATAACTACTTACTGTGCGTGTACTCACAGAAATCTTGGGACTTTCATACCCGGGAAAGCCGGTTCTGGGGGGTGGGGTGAAGGCAGTGGGGTGGGGAGGGGTGGAGGTAGGGTGACTAGCCCTGATTTGTAGCATCTGTCAATTTTTGTGGTGTAAATACTCTCACCATGGTCAATTTCGAGCTACCAAGAGTTTAACGATAAGTTTACAAAATTCTTGAATATTTAACGATTGGCTCACACAAGCTGGTTTGAACCAACTCCAGTATACCGCTGTCGATGGCACGTCTTCAGAGTTCTCGATTATCAAGGTTTCCAGAGAATATTGTTGGAACAGCTTCTTTTCTAAGCATCCCACCCCTTAAATCTTGCCCATAGCTCTATGATTATGAATGAGACAGTGGTCTTCATTCATTCGACACATCTGAAGTGTTGTGGAGGCAGGAGGGGTGTGGAGGGGACTGAGGTGCAGAGTCCAATCTGTCGGACACTGAGTTCCCCAGAAAGACTCGGACGTAAGGATTTGCGGGATCTATGAGGAAGTGTTGCAGGGGAAGCTGGTAGGATGGCAGGAAGTATGATGGGAAGGGGGAGGCGGCCGGCTAGGGTTTACTGTCAGGCCAAGCCCCGTTGAGGCTGCATTTGACTCAGTCGTGTTTGGGGAGCTCTGGAAAGAGTGGGGTACACTCAGGTGGCTTGATGGGGGCGGGCAGGACTGGAGTTTTTTAACTTGCTACCTTCACCCATTCATCATTGGTTAAGGCTTGTCTCCAGGAGGACATACGTGTTCAGGCACTTCTGGCTTCCCACTGGTACAGGCAAAGCTGGTTCCAGGAGCCCCCAAGCAAGAGGCACAAGTGTGGGTTGGCGGGGCCCAGAGGACATCTGGAGCTGGTGTGCCTGAAACCAGTAAAGGGATCCGAGGGTCTGGGTACAGAGCTCTCATGTCGCTGAGCAGCTCCTGTGTGCCAAGCACTGTCCCAGGTTCAGAGGACAGAGGATGAGTGCCGACAGCCGGTGTCCCTGAGCTCTTGGAGCATGTGGTGTGGGGGGCAGGGCGTGTGAGCAATCCAGACTAGACATAGATCGTTACAGATTGGGATAAACGGCGTAAGGAAAAGTACAGGGTCATGGGAGAGGCTTTTCCCAGACAGATGCTGGATTTAGGCGTAGGGGTGGAGTTAGGAAAGGCACGACTCAGTTTGACAGGATAATCCCTGGCTTTCATTGAGGGTCTTGAAATAGTTTGCAGGCCAGAGGCTAGTCCTTTCTTGTGTTTGAGTTTTATCCAGTACCAGAGGGCCACTTGCAAAAACGCCACAGGTACACCAGAACCACAGGTTACTAATGGCAATTAATGATTCATGGGGTATAAATCACCTACTCCAAATCATGTTGTAATTATTCCTAGCCAAAGCCCTGTAGATTACTCTAGTCATGTATAACTACTTACTGTGCGTGTACTCACAGAAATCTTGGGACTTTCATACCCTTGACTACTGTGAAGCCTGCAGACTCTGCAGTCAGAGTGCCTAGGTGCAAAACTTGCTGGATCATCTAATGAGATGTGTATCCTTGGGAAAGTAGCTTAACCTCTTTGTGTCTGTTTCTTCATGTGTAGAAGAGGGGAAATAGTACCTACCTCACACAAGTTCTTTTGTGAAAAGTAGAAGAAATGAGTTGATATATGCAAACTACTTAGCACCACCGTCTCTGAGCGCATTCTAAGCACTTTATGAAAGATAGTCATTATTTATATTATTGGATATTGTATTTGACATGAAAGGATTTCCTTAATACTTGTTAAGTGAAAAAGTGGGTTTATGCATCACATAGTTTGAATAGATGTTCTCAAACTTTGGTCTCCGAACTCTTTATACCCTCAAAAAGTATAGAATGCTAAAGACATTTTTCTAAATATGGGTTTAAAATATATTTATTTGTTTATGTAAATAACAGTAATAAACTCCTTACACGTTAATATATTGTCTTAGTCCGTTCAGGCTGCTCTTACACAGGACCATAGACTAGGTGGCTTATAAACCACAGAAATGTATTTCTCACAGTTCTGGAGGCTGGTGTTCCATGAGAAAGGTGGCTAGTTCAGCTGGCAGCTCAAATATCACACACATGCTTCTCCTTGAGCTGACCATGATACATCAATAGGCAGAAGAGGTGCTTTGTGCATACTTCCCATTCCATCACAAAGAATATTGAAAAAAAAGTTTTTTCAAGGTTAGAGATTTAATAAAGTTAATCATCGGCAATGCTTCATCAAGGACAGTCTGTAAGTGGAGTAAGTAAGAAAGAGAAAAACAAATACCGTATGCTAACACATATATCTGGAACCTAAAAAAAAAAAAAAAAAAAAAGGTTCTGAAGAACCTAGGGGCAGGGCAGGAATAAAGACGCAGGTGTAGAGAATGGACTTGAGGACACGGAGAGGGGGAAGGGTAAGCTGGGACGAAGTGAGAGAGCGGCATGGACATATATACACTACCAAACGTAAAATAGATGGCTAGTGGGAAGCAGCCGCATAGCCCAGGGAGATCAGCTCGGTGCTTTGTGACCACCTAGAGGGGTGGGATGGGGAGGGTGGGAGGGAGGGAGACGCAAGAGGGAGGAGATATGGCGGGATATGTATAACTAATTCACTTTGTTATAAAGCAGAAACTAACACACATTGTAAAGCAATTATACTCCAATAAAGATATTTAAAAAAAAAAAAAGACAATCTGTAGAAAATCCAGTTTCACTTGACTGCAAGTGTGTGAAGATGATACCAGTACCAATGACTACTGGTACACATTGGTGTTACTGCCTTGATTTGTGCTCAGGTGCTCATTTTAGCTCCCATCACTTGTGCAGCGTCAATGCCAATAACACAGTGGAAAAGGCAAATCGTGTGCTAGTACTGTGATGAAAATAGCTTTGACACGAGGACTCTTGGAACAGGCCTCAGGACCGTCAGGGTCTGCAAATCACAGCTGAAGAGATGCTGGCATGGAAGACTGCACACCAGACTATTGAAGCATTTATTTTGAGGAAGAGGCCGTGACATGAAGGGCTTTGGAAGGGGTGATAGATTTTTACTTTTGTGTTTGTTGCAGTCTTTACATCCATCATCTAAAAACATAAAACAGGGCTTCCCTGGTGGTGCAGTGGTTGAGAGTCCGCCTGCCGATGCAGGGGACACGGGTTCGTGCCCAGGTCCGGGACGATCCCACATGCCGCGGAGCCTGCTTGTCCGGAGCCTGTGCTCCGCAACGGGAGAGGCCACAACAGTGAGAGGCCCGTATAACGCAAAAAAAAAAATAAATAAATAAAAAACATAAAACAGAAGATATTTCCATTCTACAAAAATTAGTAAAGAGACTTCCATTCTGGTCTTAGGTCTTGTTTATCCATCTGAGAAACTGCCACATCTCCCTTCCTCCTTCAGGGGGCTGTGAGAGCCTAGGTTTCCATAGTTGGAAAGGGTTTTCGACTTGATCATCTCTTGCATGAAAGAGCTGTGGGGAAGGTCCAGGAGGATGAAGACTCAGCGCTGCTGAGGATCCCCAGGTCCTTGGAGTAGCCTCTGGGGCAGACTTCCTGAATTCATAATCCAAGTTCCAGCCTTTCCTGCCGTGACCTTGGGAAAGTTACTTAACCATTTCATCTGTCAGTTCTTCCTTGGCAAAAGAGAAATAATTTTAATTGTATCTTGGGAGGATCTTGTGAGGATTAACTGAGTTAGTACCTGAAATGTGTCTGATACACAGCTCATGCTAGGTGATATCACCCTTTATGAGGATGATCACTCCACCAGCCAAGGTGGTTTTTCTTGCTGGAAGTTTCCAATATAGTCAGCAGGTCCACACTTTCCTCCCTGCTGCTGTCAAGCTAATGGAAAATCTCTCTCTAGGGATGAGTCATGGTCATTGACCGTGGCCTCCCTTGTCGAAGCATCTCCTGTGGGCCTACAGGGCCTGGAGGGATTGAGCAGAAGTGTGGTCTGTGTCCCCTTCACCTCCAAAAGCAGGCTCCAAGGACACCCCAGGTAACTGGGTGCCCCACTTGGCTGCCTTTGACAGTTCAGGTCTGACTGGGGCAAAGAGAAGGCCATGGGATTTCCACACAGCCTTAATATCAACAGCAGCTCAAAGCTTCCTTCCCATAACTTCTCTCTGTTCCCCATCATCATTTACCATATGCCACAGGTCAGTGTGAACCCACTAGGGTTCAGCCGGGCCCTTTTCCAAATGAGGTGACACTATTTTAGCTTTGGTGAGTCAATGTTTTTTTTAAATTTTTACCTTTTTTTTTTTTTTTCCCCCATGTAGTCTGGATACGGCCATTGTTTCTGCATCCAACCTCTTCTAGTTTCCAGTGACCTTCTCTTCTTCCCCATGGAAGGGCGGGTGTGTTCCCATGAGTGGTTAAAGGCAAGACAGGGAACAGTATGAAACCACCTAATAGCCCTCGAATCAGTGGCTTCTCTCCCCGCCACCTCCCACAGCTTAGACAGAAGTCCCTTTCTTTTCGCCGGGATTTTGGCAGCAGCTGCCGTCTGGTCTGTAGGCCTTATCCAGTCCCCTCACTGCAGCCAAGGAGTAAGTCTGGAACAGTCCTGCGCCTGATACTGCTTGGGCCTAGGAGAGAGTATACATGGAAGCCCAGGCCTGCCATGTTCCCACTGCCAGCTCCAAAGAGCATGGACCCCAACGGTCCACAAGTCCAAGTGCTGCCCTCCCCTCCTGTACACACTCAGCCACTTCTCAGACTAGGGCTCTGTCGCAGGGCTGTGGACAAAGCCCAGAGCAGCCTCTCTGGAAGAGGAGGGACCAGAGACAGAGGCTTGCACAGACCTAAGGGTGGGCTTGGGGTCTTGGGAGCAGGAAATTCCGAGTTCAGGTACCTAAAGTCTAGAAGGGGCACAGGTGCCAATGTGGTGTATCCTTTGGCCTCACAGACCTCTCGACGCATCAGAAGGGGCCAGGGGAGGCCCAGCGTGGGACGTGGTGAAGGGTGCCCTGAGCAAGGACCTTAGGTGCCCACGTCTAAGGGTGGGGCAGTCTGGAAATCTAACATGCACGCCTGCAATGCATAACATCCTGCAGTGGCTCTCCTTCAGTCTCGGGATCAAGGCCCCACTGCTTGATCCACCAGGCTCCTGCCTACCTTTCTCTCTTGTCCTTGACCATTTCTGGCTCTGGCCTTCCCCTTCCATTGGCAGTCCCTACATCCCATGCTGTTTCACTGCAGGGCTGCTGCAGGATGTTGCCTTCTCCGGGCTTTCCCCTGCATGATGGCTCATCTGTGCTGTTCTCTGCACAGGCATAATTCTTCCCTGACCCCCCATTTCTCTAACTGCCCAAGTCTAGGCTGGGTTTTATTCTTCAGCCTTCATAGCTTTCATCTCCTTGCTGCTTTTCTCCCCTCTCCCAAAAATCGGAGCATGACAGTTATCATTAGAGAGTGCTTGCTGCATTTATGCCCATTTTACAGGTGAGAGAACTGAGGCCAAGAGTGGAAGCTAATTTAGTCTCACGGCCAGCTAAGGACAGAGCCAGGCTCTAAGTTTAGACACCGAGCTTTTAACCACAGCGCCCATTGATTGTTGATTCTTACGCTTTGGAGTAAGTACAACAGGATCACTGGTGGCATTGGGGGCTGGGCGAGGATAGCTTGCTAAAAATGCAGACTCCCGGGCCCCACCACTCCAGCAATTCTGATTCCAAAGGTCAGGGGTAGGGCCCAGAACCTGCATCTTAATAAGCTTTCCAGGGGTGTCTGGTGCAGGTGCACCACACCTGCAATTATGGTGAGTCACAAGATTTACTGCCCAACTGCAGGCCCCCACATGGCAACCTGCTGAATCTAATTAGACCCTCTGGGCTCTGCAGGGCCCAGAAGGGGAGGAAGGAGATAGAGGATATACTGCTTGCGTCTAGCCAGCTGTGTGCCGCCTGCGATGGTTCTGGGAGGGGGTTGGGAGGATGCCCTTCTCTGGGTGGAAGATGCAAGCCCTGTTTGTACCATACAGGCGCCATACCAGATCCGTGACCTCGGGTGCCTGGAAGCCGTCAGGCCCTCACGTTCCGTCTCCTCCAGAAGGAGAAGGAGAACCACGTTTCAGTGGCAGCGCTCAGCTCTGGCTGGGCCTTAGCTACCTGGAACCTGCTCTGTCTGGTTGCCCCGGCCCATCATTGCACGCCACCAGCTGCTGCTGTTCATTGGAAGCCAGTGGCCAGAACGGGAGGGAGCAGAGGTTGAGAACGTAACTGCAGAGGACTCGGCCGATGGCTGTTGGAGCCCAGTTGCACCCTGTCTGCACCTCCGTCTCTTCCCTGAGACTTGAAGACACTTAGGGAGTCGAACGGCAGCCCCACTAATTGCCATCACGCGTGGGCATGGGGAAGGGTGGCGGCCTCCCGGGGTGGGCCTCGCTCAGGCATGGCAGCTCTGCCAGCAAGAAAGAGGGACGAGGCCACTCCTTGGAGAGGAGATATGTCCCCAACCCAGGAGAGGCCCCCAGGACAATCTGGGAGACACCAGGCCTTTCTTCTGTCTGATCATTCTCTCCACCACAAATGCCCCGCCCTTCGATTCCTTCGTCGATAATTTCTTCCCTCCTCCCAGCCCACTTCCTCCTGTCCCTGGCGCTCCTGCTGAGGGATTCGTGGTCCTTGAGTTCTGCCTCCTTATCCATAGCCTGTTGGCCAGGTTACCTGGTGTTAGGCTCAGACTGGACTCCAGCAGCTCCGTGGACTTAAACCTCTAGGGCGCGTAGGCTTGGGCTGGGTTTGCCGTGTTGGAGCAGCCAGCATGTTCTGCCCCAAATTCATATGCTGAAAGCTACCCCTCCCAGTGATGATAGTAGGAGGTAGAATCTTGGGGGGTGATTAGGTCCTGATGGTAGAACCCTCATCAGTGGGATGCATGCTCTGCTACAAGAGGCCCTGGGAGCTCCTGTGCCCTTGGGGAATTCTTGCCCTTGGCACCCACGAGATAACCTAACTCCTCATAATTGCTTTCCCTCTATTTAAGTTAGCTCAGGTGAGTTTGTTTTTGCCAAGTAAACGATCCCCGATTGAGACAGCTCTTCTGGGAGAGGTGAGGCCAGGCCTGACGCTTATAAGTTAAGAAACACTGTCTGAGCCTTGGTGTGAGGCAGACACTAGGATAGGACAGAGTCCCTGCTGGCTCTGAGCACTGGGGCAGGAGTCAGCGGTTAGGAGAAGTCGGGTGGATGCGTCATCCCCGGGGAGGGGCAGTGGGAGAAGCGGAGTCCAGAGAGAGCAACGCTGGTGAGAGCCAAGCAGGGCGCATTCGAGAAGGAGGCCGTCTGCATTCTGTATCCCCCAAGACGTAAAGCAGAAGGCTCAGGGCAGGGGCAGAACGCCAGGATTTTAAGTCAGAGACCTGCCTGTGCTGAGTGGCCCCGGACGTGTTTCTTAGCCTCTTGAAACCTCACTTTTTCTGAGCTGTGACCAGGATGGGAACACTCTGAAGGGCTTGACCTTGAACAGTGCCTGACACACAGGAAGCGCTCAGTACTTGGCAGCTGTGACTGGATTGGGAAGGGGACTGGCTAAAGCCCAATTTTCCTCAGGGCCGTGTCACTGAAGGTTTGATGGCCCCAGCAAGGGAGTTTGGATTTTATTCAGGAAGGCTATGGGCAACTTGAGACGTTTTAAAGCAAGCAAGTGGTCTGACCTGGTGATCACAGGGGTGTTCAACCAGGGCACAGCTGTACCCCCAGCACGTACACGCACCCAGGAGACAGGTGGCAAAGTCTGAAAATAGTGTTGGGCATGGGATGTGCTACTGGCATCTAATAGGTAGAGCCCAGGGACGCTGCTAAACAACCTACAATGCACAGGACAGCCCCCCACGGCAAAAGATTATCCACCCAAAACGTCAGTAGTGCCAAGGTTGAAGAAACCTGGGTTAATGTAGTATAAAGAAATGAATTACTTCCCATCTCAGGGCATCAGTTTTCCCATCTGTCAAACGACGGGTTGGGGAGGACTTGGAAGGGTTGAGTGGCTTGTTCCTTCCGTAGGAATCTGCGTATCCCGTCGCTGCGACTGAGCCTGTGGTCTGGACCCTTCTTACGCCAGCCTTGTGGCCCTGGGCTGGGGCCCTCTGAGCCTCTCATTACAGGTAATCCCAATAGAGGCGGAGAGCTTATACAGAACATGAGGCTTTGCATCCAGGCCACCCTTGGGATCAGACCCTGGCACCACTCCTTGCCAGCTGTGAGACCGAGAGCCGTTTTCTTTGCCTCTCAGCACCTCAGTTTCTCTAAATGGGACTGATAATGATGCCTCCCTTGCGGCACATTTGTGAGGGTCTGAAGAGTCTTTAGCTCAGCACCTGGCCCATCACAGGTGTTCCATCAACATCAGATACGGGGAGGGTGCTGACTGCCCCCCACCAAGGGTGTGAGATTGATAAACACAAGGGACCTTGTAAGAAATGCACCCGGTAGACGTTCAGACAGGCTCTCCCTGGATGCCTTTGACAGCCCCCGTCAGTGTGAGGGCGCTCCGGGAACACACACTCCTTTGAATATTTGCTGAACTAATCGGGAAAGGAGAGCAGGAAAGGAAACAGGAATCCTCAGTGTGGTGCGGGGCTCAGGAACTCAGTGCCTCAGGGCCGGGGGAGGTCACCAGACTGCAGGGTTAATCAGTAAGTTGATAGATGTCTTGACTGAATGGTACCGGAGATGTGAACACAGGAAATGCTTTTCTCAGAAGAGCCGGATGGCAGACGCAGGAGCCTGAGTGCTGGGTTCAAATTCCTGTCTGGCCACAAGCCAGCTGTGGGAACTTAGGCAAGTTGCTTGACCCCCCTCATAGCCCCAATTTCCCCAGCTGTAGAAATAGAGCTATGGAGATAATAATAATACCTACTTCAAAGGGTGGCTCTGAAAATACAATACACACTATATATCTCAGCACAAATGTGCCTGGCACAGAATTGGTGCTCGGGATGTCATCGCTTCTAGCTTCTGTTCCCATTCTTACAACACACGCAAACCATTTCCATCAGCCTCGGTGTCAAGCAGTGTAGTCCACAGACCCACAGCGTCAGCAACACCTGGGAGCTTGTTAGGAATACAGATACACAGGCTTCACCCCAGACCTACCAAATCAGGAACTCTGCATTTACTGGCTGTGTGACTTTATGTGGAAAGGTTAACCCCTCTAAGCTGTGGATTCCTTGTATGTAAAATAGGGATTATACTACTACCTACCCCCTCCTCTGCTCTCAGCTCTCTAGGGTGACGCTGGCCTTCTGTCAGTTTCCAGACTGTGCCAAGCTCTTTTCTGCCTCAGGGTCTTTGCACATACTGTTCCTTCTGCTTGGGATGCCTATTCCTTGGCTCTCCCTGTGGCTGACCCTTGTTACCTTTCAGGCTTCAGTTTAATGTCACCTCCTCAGAGAGGCCTTTCCTCCCCGCGCCCATTCCATCCCCTGTAACTCCTTGCTTCTACACATTATATATTTCATTCCATCATTATCTTATTTCTGCGTCTGCTTATTTGCTTCTTGTTATCTTCCCTATCAGTACGTAAGCACCAAGAGGGCAGGAATTGGGTCTCTCTATCTGCCCAATGCCTGGCACAGAGTGGGTACCCCATAAACATCTGTAAAAGGAATGAATGAGTATGTCATAGAGTTAATATGGAGCACTTGTTGCAGAGCTGGGTACACGGTGAAGGCCTCATCATAAAAGAGGCATTATAATAAGATAGGCCACCGTGCAGCCCCAGGCTTCATGTGACCTTGGACCCTGGCCTTTGCAAATATCTACTCAGGCAATGCTGAGGCTAACAGAGGCCTTTCCATGCACGGCTCCAGCGCTCAGCGGGCGCCCGTGTGACCCTCCTGCCCAATCACGTAGCCACCCTGAAGATGCTGCCTCTTTAAAATATGGAAATAGCTGTCATGTCTGGCGCTATCATCCAGCCCAAGCCATCAAGTGCTCCAAATTGGTTTTTGCCATTTTATACAGCACAACATACATTTGTTCACTTTTCAAACAGTAAACACCACCTGCAAAATGCCTTTAATATTTAATGTGACCGTAAATTGTTTTGAAAATAAATCCAGCCACGTGGAAAAGCGGCAGAAGGGATGGGCAACAAATCCAGGAACCTGTTCCACAGGGGGTGGGGTGGGGGCTCGCGGGGAGTGGGCAGAGCGGCCGTGGGGCTGAGACTCAGGCGGTGATTCTGAGAACCCGATGACCTGAGTACTTCAGTGCCCTGACATTTGGGCTCTGTCGGTGGTGGATGGGTGGTGCTCTTGCCCTCCCAGCCGTACTGACTTTGAACTCAAGACCGAGCTTACTTGGTTCTCCAGAGGAGGTGGCAATACGTGTCTGAGGTTCACCTTGACCGGGACCATCCCAGGCGAGAGGACATCAGCCACCACCCTGGTGGGCAAAAGCGGGATTGGCAATGAGCTCTTTTGCCCAAACCAGCTTTTAACTGTTCCCCAGCCCCACTGCCCAGTATCATGGCGTGGGCGGGGGTAGGGCTATAGGATCTCCAGGTCTTTTTTGTCTTACTTCCTCATAAGTGAAATTAAGATGCTAATAATATCTACCTGGTTAGTTGCTGTAGATTTGAACGGGTGAGTGTATGTGAACCGGTGCCTGGCGTGCAGAACACTACAGGACCGTGGGTTTGCTGCTGTGGCCGACCCACTCCTCACAGCCCTCCTCCCTCCCCTCCAGCGGCACCCACCTCTCTGTGCCTGGCGTCTTGCCTGCTGCCTCCCACCACCGGCCCTTTGCACCAGCTGTGTCCTCTGCTTGCCTCCACTTTCCTTTCTCTGTTTGCTTGGATAACATGCCTGTTTCTCTCCCAGCTGTCAGCTCAATAGACTGACATGTTGATCTTTTGGGAAAACTGTAAGCTTTCTCCTCTTGATGTCACAGGTGTTAACTGAATCTCTGGGCCGGGGTCGGGGGAGTTCTCTGATTAGCCCACACCAGGTCATCTGCCCGCTTGTGACTGGGGTCCAAGGACAAGCAGCAGCAGGCGTATCACAGCCCATATGCTGGGAGCAGAGGGGCTTCACCCCCGGAGAAGGCAGCTGCTGTTCTTGGCAGACAGAACTGTCCTTGTCTATTACAATAAGATGTGTGTCCAGGGACAGTCACCCCAGAAGCCACGTGAGGACCACCTGTGGCGGGTGACCAGTTAGGCAGCTATGACTTCGGTCGAGGCTAGAAGGGTGAGGGCGGATGATTTGGGAGACATTTCAAAGAGCTGAGACAGAGACAGAAAGGAGGCGAATTCTGAGGCTTCCAACTTGGTTAAGAGAGCGTATGGTAGTATCTGGAAGGTTGAATGACAACATTCATGTGTTAACCAGGGACATCATATCATGTCACCCAGAGAAGTGAGTGATTATGTAGGGGTCTGAGACAACAGTATTCAGCTCAGAGAGGGAGACTGCCTTGGGGGTATTAAAAAAAAAAAAAAAAAAGCCCGAAGTCCCTCAACTTGTACCTTTTAAGTAGGTACATAAATTTAATGCTGGTACAAATTCTACTAGTTAGCAAAGGGGTATTAACACCACCTGACTCATTGCTTGGCTTTTCCGGCCAAATTCGAAGCTAGTGTTCATTACGTGTCCCTCCCATCTTGAGCATCCTGAGAAGGGCGGGGCTCCGTGAATATCTGTCCCTCTGGTTGTTGACTCTCCCATTGACCACATTCGTCTACATGGGAAGGTTGAGTACCTAATGGAGCATTTTCAAAATAGCCACTGAGTTCTCTGAATGGCATGAAAATCCAAATGGACTTATTTGCAGGAAAATGTTCTCTGCTCTTCTCGTCAGTGTGCTGTTAGGATCCCAGAATAGCACGCCCAGAAGACTTTGTGGTTTTTCCGTCCCAAACATGATCTGCTCATCTCAGTAAATGGCACCACCATCCACCGAGATCCTCAAGCTAAAAGCCTAGAACTTGAATGACATCTTTCCTTTCCCCCCAGAGCCAGTAAATCCTGCTGGCTTTACCTCTAAAATAGATCCCAGTCTCTGTCTATCCACAATGTATCCCTGTCTCCCCTCTAGACCAGGGGTTGGCAAACTTTTCCTGTAATGGGCCAGATAGTAAATATCTTCAGCCTTGTGGTCTATACTGTCCTGTTACAATGATTCAACTTGCCTTGGGCGCAAAAGTTGCCATAGACAATACGTAAACATGAGTATGTCCGTATTCCAATAAAACTTTACTAACAAAATCAGCAGCCCACAGGCCATAGTTTGTTGACCCCTATTCAAATCTCAGCCCCCACTATGTCTTGTCTGGACCAATGCAAAGCCTCCAAACTGGCCTCTCTGCTTCCACTCTGGCCGCCTCGACCGTGCACGATCCACCCAGTGGCCAAGGTGATCTTTTTTTTTTTTTTTTTTTTTTTTTTTTTTTTTTTTTTTTGTGGTACGCGGGCCTCTCACTGTTGTGGCCTCTCCCGTTGCGGAGCCACAGGCTCCGGACGCGCAGGCTCAGCGGCCACGGCTCACGGGCCCAGCCGCTCTGCGGCATGTGGGATCTTCCCGGACCGGGGCACGAACCCGTGTCCCCTGCATCGGCAGGCGGACTCTCAACCACTGCGCCACCAGGGAAGCCCCCAAGGTGATCTTTAAAAAAGTACTCAGGTGACGTCTCTTCCTGGTTTAAAATGGTCTGGTAGTTTTCCATTTCCCTACTCTCCCATTGCCCTGCATGACCTGGCTCCTGCCTTCTCTCTGACCTTGCCTCCTGTCTCTCTCCTTGCCTGCAGTGTTCCACATTTCACTGGTTTCCTTTCTCCTCTGCTCTCTTACTCTTTGGCTGGAACATTCTTCCTCTAGTCTCCCACGGCTGCTTCCTTTTCATCATTCAGCTCCTGACTCAGTACCTCCTCCCCAAAGAGAATCCTTCTGACGTCTGTCTAACGCTGCAGGCTCCGTCCTCATCACCCCATTTGAAACTGTCTTATTTGTTGATTTGTTTACTGTTTGTCTTCCGAATCTGACGTGGGTGCTCCATGAGAGCAGGGACCTCGTTTGTCTGTTCAGCACTAATATCAGCTCCAGTATGAGGGAGTGAAGAGAGGCTACTGATCTGTGTTTCCAGGCAATGCCTCTTCTGATGTCTGTTCACCTCTGATTTTCCCAGCTTTTACCAAGCCCTTCTTATGCTGCCCAGAAAAGGCTTGCCCAATAGCTCCCTCCGTGCATGTGAGAAAGACAGGAGGAAAAAAAAAAAAGCTACTTGTCTGAGTCCTTGGGCTTGTCCAGGGACCCCTGTGCAAACTTATGTGTCATCCTAAGGCCAGGTTGGGAGCAGGGCTGCCTTTCTACAGCTGGCCTCTACACGGTGGCCTCTTTACTGACAGCCTGTGATGCTGTGCAGGGGCGGTAGGGATGCTCGATGCTCTGGAAGCTCCGATTCAGGAATCCTTTCTTCTGCTCCTGGTGTTTCTTGACGTGTGATACAAATTTACTCAAGCTTCATTTCCTTGTTTCTCAAAATTTTCTCTCTTAGGGTCTCTCCTTCCCACCCCTTCCACCTACTCCCCTTTTCACTAGGATGCTGGGGCAAGAGACTGCTAGTTGCCGCCAAATATCCTTTCTTCCTTGGTCATAGGGCCTCAATTTTATTTGAGGTGGCATTGAAGCCAGCAAAAAGCCTACATTCGCCAGCCTCTCTTGCAGTTAGGGGTGGCCGTGTGACTGTGTCCTGGCTAATGACAGATAAGCGGAAGCACTGATGGAACTTCTGGGAAGGGTGATGAAAGGGTGCTGACTCACCTAGTGTCTTAGTCTGCTCCAGCTGCTGTAGCAAAATACCATAGGGCTGGATGGGTTAAACCACAGAAATTTATATCCTTACAGTTCTAGAGGCTGGAAGTCCAAGTACAAGGAGCCAGCTGATTCTGTGTTCCGGTGGCAACTCTTTTCCTGGCTTGCAGCCTTCTGCCTTCTCACTGTGTCTTCACATGTAGGCAAAGAGGTCTCTCTCTCACTCTTGCTCTTGTACTTTTCCTCTTTTTCTGAGGACAGCAATCCTCTCAGATTAGGACCCCACCCTTATGCTCTCATTTAACCTTAATTACCTCCTAAAAGCCTTATATCCAAATACAGTCACACTGGAGATGAACACATCAATGTATGAATTTGAGAGGACATAATTCAGTTGATTGCAACTAAGCATTACATCACTTGGTCCTTCCCTTCCTTCTACCTTCCTCAAAACTGGAATGCAGATATGATGGCTGGAGCTTCAGCAGCTACTTTGGATCACGTGCTAGACTTGAGGATAAGTCTAGGCCAGTGGCCTAGGAATAGAAGTGTAGAATGAGGGAAAGGACCAGGGTTGACTTTGCGGAGACACTCTATCATCACTGGAGTAATGTTAGAGTTTGCCTTATGTTAGAGCCCTGGTTCCCAACTGCAGCCCATTAGAATAACCTGGGGAGCTTTGAAAAATACTGGTGCTTGGATGTCATCCCCAGAGATGCTGATGTAATTGGTCTTTTAGGGTGCATTCTAGGCATCATGATTTTTTTAAAGCTCCTCTGGTGATTCTGATGTGTTAAGGTTGAGAACACTGTGTTAAAGAATAAACACTTGGGTAAGAGAATAAACTATATTTTAAACTATGGTATTTTAATTTTGTTATATGAGACTAACACAACTCCTAACAATCAGAAGTCTAATTTTAGGAGATGAATCACTTCCATCTTCTAAGATTTTCAGAGCACGAACCACCCAGAGCTGGCAGGAGCCCTGCTCACATCCTACCGTGTCCAAGAGCATATATGGGTACAGCTCAATTCAGGTTGAATGGTGACAGAGCTGTGAAATATTAACCAAAATTTTCCATCCCTTTGCCCACATGATAAAACAATGTACAACTAAAATTAAATTTCTGGATTAAAATAAGCATTCAAATTAAAAATAGTCAGATGTGGCACTTTTGTCAATATATGTTTTTTTTTTCCCCGAGAGTGAAGCCATTGCTAGTGATCCTTGGAGACCAGTGAACTCTTGCTTCTGTGCTCCAAATGCCTCCCCCTGTCCCCATCCCATGTGAGACAAGATCAAGGGTAGGAGCTCTGCCAGATGGTGAGAGAGCAGGTTTAAATTAAGCAGGTGCCTGGGTTCGAATCCCAGCTCTACCACTTAGAGGCTGAGTGCTCGTGGGCAGGTAGCTAACCTCTCTGGGCTTTACACGCACCCCTCTGAAAAATGGGGCTCAGGGTTGCACCCAGGACTAAGGTGAGGATTAAACAACAATATATGAAAAAGCACTTGGCATTCTGCCTGACATGTAGCAACTGCTCCGTAAGTGTCAGCTGTCACTCTCAGGCACTGGCCAGCTGCTCCTGAACTGCGTGTCCTTCCTGTTGAGTGCGGAGGCTCTGCCCCTCCCTTTCTGGAAAACAGTGCTGAAATAGGGCTGCTTTTATGAATAGGGAGCTAAATGAGCAAACACATGTCTGAAAATAAAGGTAATTCATCCCTGGGGAGATACCATCTCCCAGGTTCAGGGGTTAATGGGCTCAGAGGATTCATAACAAAGGTGCTCCAGACAAATTGGCTGAGCAGCTATTGTTGCCCAGACAGCTCTTCAGCTGTGTCTCATTTATTAGCATGGCTGCCCGAGAAACAAATGAAAAGGCGAGCCCCCTCCAAGACAACAGAAATCCAGCACAAGGGGCATAACGCCCTGGAAGTTGGAGCCAGCGACAGAGGCCATGCTTCTACCCGGCTGCCAGCACTGAGCTCCGGAGGAGGCTGGGAGGAAGCCAGTCCTGACGGCGAGCTCTGTCCTCGGTAAATAAGGGAGCTGCCAAGAGCCGAGCCCGTGGAAAAACACTTACAGATGAGAGGGAAACACATGGCAAGCATGACCCTCTGCAATCGTAAAATGCGTGGTGGAGGAAGATGGGAGGAAACAAATCATTCTCCTCGGGACTGTCCATCTGGAAGTGTGTGCCTGGGAGTATTATTACAAATAAATACATCCAGCCCAGCAACGTCTGGGAGTAATTGGATGTTTTCATCCTTCTGGAACCTGTGGAAAAGCTCCTCATACACACAGGGGTCCCAAAAGCCACAACAGACGCCCCCCTGCTGCCGGCCCGCTGGTTCTGTCCTTCCCTGCCCGTGGATTGGTTCAGCCCATTTTCTAGGGCAGGTCTGGAAGTGGCGAGGGCTTAAGATTCTAGAAGCTTTTGAGGGGGAGCTTGAGCCTGGGAGAGAAGACAGGAGTCCTTGCGGACCTGTGGGAAATGTCACCAGATGGAGTGCAGGGCCCTGTGGGTAATCAGCTTTTACAGGGTTTCTCAAAGTTGAGCCCTGGAGCCATTTTTATTCCAGAGTACTGGCGAATCACGTGGATTCCTGGGTCCTGAACTCCAGACCTCCAGCGTTCAACGTTTGGAGAGTGAGTGTTGGAATCTTGCATTTTAATACAGCTTCGTGAGAGATTCCTGTGCACACCAAAGTGGTGGTTCCCAAGCTTGAACGTGCATCAGAATCACCCAGAGAGCTCACTAAACACAGAGAACGGGGCCTCCCCTCAGCAGCCACCCCTGATTCAGTAGGTCTGCGGTGGGAACTGCAGCCTTGTATTTCTAACAAGTTCCCCAGGTGCTGCTGTGACTGCTGCTGGTCCGGGGACCACACTTTTTTTTTTTTCTGATTAATTTATTTTCTTTTTGGCTGTGTTGGGTCTTCGTTTCTGCGCGAGGGCTTTCTCTAGTTGCGGCGAGCGGGGACCACTCTTCATCGCGGTGCGCGGGCCTCTCGCTATCGCGGCCTCTCCTGTTGCGGGGCACAGGCTCCAGACGCGCAGGCTCAGTAGTTGTGGCTCACGGGCCTAGTTGCTCCGTGGCATGTGGGGTCCTCCCAGACCAGGGCCCGAACCCGTGTCCCCTGCATTGGCAGGAAGATTGTCAACCACTGCGCCACCAGGGGAGCCCAGGGGGACCACACTTCGAGTAGCACTGCATTAAAGATTGCAAACCACTGAGCTACAGGGTTTGCAGTGAGACTGAGCAAAGTCCCATTTGTCAACAAACGTGTGTGGAGACCCAGCTGAGTGCAGGACCTCCTTGTCCTCTGGCATCATGGAGTCTGGGGGCCAAACCTTCACTCCTGCCCCGCCAAAGGAGCCTGAAGATGTGACTCGAGTTAATAATGGCTGCAGCAGGAGTTGGTGCTGGAACTTCCCTCACAGAAAGGCCTAGTCAGTGTTGTCAGCTGAGTGAGATTTTTAAAACACCCCACTGCCTGACAAGAACACTAAACCAATTAATTTAGGCTCTCTGGAGTGGGACTCGGGCACCATCAGGGTTTGCAAAGCTCCCCTGGAAAGTCCAGCGTGCAGGCGAGGCAGGAAGCCGCCTACAAACGTTATCAACCCTGAATACGAAATATTAGAATCACCCAGGGAGTGGGGAAAGGACACTGCTGCTGGTCTCCACCCCTCCCTGGAGATTCTGACTTCCTGGTTTGGGATGGCGCCAGGGCATTGGCATTAAAACAAAAGCCTGCAGGTGATTCCCCGTGCAACCGGGCTGCAGACCTGCTGGCCAAGGGGATAGGGACCTGGGAGGGCTGATCTTGGGAAAGGTTAATGGGTGGGAGCAGCACGGATGGGGCCAGATCCATTCAGGTCACCACAGTCAATGACAACGGTAAAGCAAGTCACAACAGCAGAAAACAGTTTCATGAAGTGTGATCGAGACAAATTTCTTGCCCTTATACCAGAAGCAACTGCAAACTCAGACTGTCTTTTTCGCTGGCCTGAGCAGGCATTTGCTGGGGGAGGAACTCTCTCTGCAGACTTCAGACCTCCCTCCCCACCCCCCGGGGATGCACAGAGAGGAGGAGGGTGTCCCCGCCAGATGCCAAGCCCCAGGCACCTGGATTTCTACTGCTTTGCAGGGGCCAAGGAGGAAGGTCTGCTAGAATTACTACCTCCTCTGGGTAATTTTTTATTCAAACAAAGATTCCCTGGGTGCCATTTCAGCGTTCTAAACCTGGGAGTAGGGCCCTGGAACCTGCATTTTCTAAGCAGACATTCTGGGTGATTCTTTTCTGCATTATAATCAGGGAACTACCTGTCTGAATGTTCTAGCTTCAAGGAAGGGGAAGTTCAGAGAGGCGGGGCAGAGGCGAGAAGGCATAGTTCTCTGCCATTTTTGGTTTACTTGAGGTCCCTTCTGGGCACAGGATCTCTCAGAGGAACCTTTCCCCCAAGATAAGAGCCTGACCTTTGAACAAAATTTCCATCTGGGTCCAATAAATGGAGCTGACTTTACCCAGGAGAGCCTGGGTGTCATACTCAGCTGCCTTTGTTTTGATGTGTTTTTAAGGCCTCTCTAATAGGAGGGGCTAGATTGCTGGCCAAGAAATGGATTTCTTTTCTCTCTGGAGAATTCTAAGTCTTCTCCCTGGAGATTTAGGCTGGCCGTCTCAACAGTGACGAATGTTTAATGGCCCAGCTTTGGCCACTGGTCCTGGCCTGCAGTGTCTGCTCATGACAAATGTTTCCTTGTAATCTGCTCACACTGGGGTTTCCAGGGTTTTCAAATTGGATGGAGGGTGTGGAGAGGGAGGGGGAGAGAAAGAGAGAAAGGGAGGGAGGGAGGAAGAAAGAAAGAGAACTGTTTAAGTCCACTATACCTTGGCATTTGCAAATTAACTCTGTAGGCTCCAAAGGTCTGTGACCCCCGGCCATTTGGCATTTTGATGAGGCACAGATTTGAACAGTGCATGTCTCTGGGCTGTTTACAGCGAGGGGACGTCTCTTAGCTGGGGCAGGGCCGGAGATGACCACCAGCATCCTAGTTTTGTGGACCTCATGATATGGGAGAAGTTTTGTTTCCTGGTGAAAACGGCCACGTGGTTGGGAAGAGAATTTCAGAGAATGTGGAAATGACCATCAGCTTGTGGAAGGAGAATGGGACAGGGTGCTCAAGACTCTTTGGAAGGCATGGGACTCAGGGCAGAGCCAGGAATCAGTGTCATCCCTTCCAGCGCTCACAATCCAGGATTCCTGGAGGTCTCAGGACCAGCCCTTGCAAACATCTGTGGTCTGCTGTGCGTTAGGCCATGGAGGAAAGGACAGTAATCACAGTTCTAATTTGAGAGCTTATTACATGCCAGGCAAACTGCTAAGAGCTTAACACATCATCTCATGTAACCCTCACAGCAACCCTAGAAGTGCATACTTGCAAGGTGACCATTTGCTAGACGAGGCACAGAGAAGTTCTCCAGTTTCAACAAGGCCACACAGCTGCACAGTAACAGGGCTGGGATTTGAACTGCCAGACTCTCTCCTTGACCGGACTTCTTGAGTCTGTCCAGCCCAGTCTTGGCAATGAATCCTGCTGAGTCCATTTAGAGAGAATCCCCCGGCCCACCTTGATAGCTGATCACCCTTAATATCTGATCAAGTTCCAACTTCATTAAGTCCTCGACCTGCCTTTAGCAGGAATCCTGTGTGGTCTGTTTACCAAGAATCATTCCTGTACTTAATGTCTCCTCTTAAGAATTTTCCACCCACAAACCCCTTCACTCTGTTCATTGACTGTAAATCTGAGCTAGTGCTAGGTGTATTCCACGTGAGCCCAATCTCTCTCCCCTTTTGCTCTCCCGGTTTGCAATCGTCTTGAACAAACCCTTCCTTACCATTTTTAACAAGTGTCAGAATAACTTTCTCTTTAGCAGAAAATAGGCAGTTGTCCCCTGGTACCTGCATTCTGAATCTCTCCCCTGTCCCACCAGACCGGTGGTATCCACTATAAAGCAAGTCACATCAATCACTAAAATTTGCTGGTAGCTCCATTAAAAAAGAAAAAAGAAACAGGTGAAATTAACTTAAAAAATATTTTTCATACCGAATATATCTGAAATATCATTGCAACAGGTAGCAGACACTCAAAAAGGATTAATGGGATATTGTATGTTCTCTTTCGTCTACTAAGTCTTCGAAACCCAGTGTATATTTCACACATCAGGCACATCAAGCACATCTCGGTTTCGAGGAGTACATTCCAAAGGTTCAGTCAGTCACCACTGGTGGCAAGTGGCTACAGTACAGGGTAGTGCAGTGCTGGCCAGTGCCCTGGCAGGACACTTCAGTTAGAAGATCTCTTCATGGAAGAGCCTGGGGCAGAGGGAGCGCCGAGAGGGGAGGAGAGAGGAGGATAAAGAGACAGGGCACCTGGCTGAGCAAAACCACTGCAGACATCTCTGTGGGCAGAATCCAGGGGACCACGTGTCGGGAATCTGCTGGCCATGGGGGTGTGGGACTGTGGCTGGTGACTGTGCCTGGGGTGGAGGTTAAAAAGAAAAAAAAGGTGACCTGGATTAAAAGTGAGAACAGGGTGTGGGTGGTGAGCCAGCCGGGGGAACTGCCTCTGAGGCTGGGACAGAGCAGGCCTTGGGTAGATGGGCAGGGCAGGCTGGTGATTGATGACGACAGCGGTTCTTCGGCTGTAACGTGCACTGGTAGCAACTGGGATCCTGTTCAAATGCAGATTCTGACTTGGTTGGTCTGGGATGAAGACTGAGTGTCTACATTTCTTTCATTTTTTTTTTAAATTGAACTGTAGCTGGTTTACAGTGTTGTGTTAGTTTCAGGTGTACAGCAAAGTGATTCAGTTATATATATTCTTTTTCAGATTCTTTTCCCTTATAGGTTATTACAACATAATGAATATAGTTCCCTGTTCTATACAGTAGGTCCTTGTTGGTTATCTATTTTATAGATAATAATGTGTATCTGTTAATCCTAAACTCCTAATTTATATACCCCCCCCTTCCCCTTTGATAACCGTAAGTTTGTTTTCTATGTCTGTCGGGTCTATTTCTGTTTTGTAAATAAGTTCATTTGCATTATTTTTTTAGAATCCACATGTAAGTGATATCATATGATACCTGTTTTTCTCTGTCTGGCTTACTTCACTTAGTATGATAATCTCTTGGTTCATCCATGTTGCTGCAAATGGCATTATTTCATTCTTTTTTATGGCTGAGTGATATTACATTGTGTGTGTGTGTGTGTGTGTGTGTGTGCGTGCGTGCGTATACACACACCACATCTTTATCCATTCATCTGTCAATGGACATTTAGGTTGCTTTCATGTCTTGGCTGTTGTAAATAGTGCTACATTGAACATTGGGGTGCACGTATCATTTCGAATTAGAGTTTTGTCTGGATATGTGCCCAGGAGTGGGATCCCTGGATCATATGGTAACTCGACTTTCAGTTTTTTAAGGATCCTGCGTACTGTTCTTCGTAGTTGAGAGTTTGCATTTCTAACCAATGCCAAGGTGTGGTGATGTTGCTGGTGTGTGGACCACACTGAGTAGCAAGGATCCAGGCTTTCAACGGCTGATAAGCGACAAGGAAGAGGGTGATGTTGAAACTGACCTAAGCCGTGGTGAGCTGTTGGCTTCAGTTCCCTCTAAACTGTGGCAACAGTTGCAGCTCCCTCCTGTTGAGGACCTACTACATGCCAGGCACTGTGTTCTGTGCTTCATGTCAGGGGTCAGCAAACTATGGAGGCCTGGCCAAGTCTGGCCACTTCCTGTTCTGGTGACTGAAGTATGATTGGAATCTAGCCACACCCATCTGTTTACATAGCGTCACAGCTGCCATCATGGTGCAGTGGCAGAGTTGACGAGTTGCAGCAGAGACCAAACGGTGTGCAGAGCCTAAAATATTTACTATTTGGCCCTTTACAGAAACATTTTGCCAATCCCTCGCACATTATCTTATTTATTTCTCATCCCGTTACCCAGTGAGGTGAGTCCTGTTATTGTCCCCTTTTACAGATGAGCAGATAAAAGCCGAGAGGCGTGGAACACTTGCCCAAGGCGTCACAGCTCATAAAAGATGCAGAGCTGGTCCTCATACCCAGACGGACTTAGGCCAAAGAGGCCAATGTCCCGGCTCTCTGCACTAGGCTAATCTCATGGAAATAGGAGAGGCTTCTAGAAAGTAAAAAGATCTACGTGTGAGCAGAAGTCAGAGGGGGAACAGATCATTGCTTTGTGGGAAGGGCCAGACACATGTATTGCTTGAGCACGTACTATGTGCCAGCATAGTCTGGGGGCTTTCTGTTGTAGCTCTTGATCTGTCCCCCATCCCCTCTTGCCCACCTCTGCATTCACCTGTGTCTCCCACCTGAAACTGGCATCTCTCTGCCCGAGGCCTCTCCATCCAGTGGGGTGGCAGTTGTTAGGTAAATACCCCAACTTCCCCATCCCTCTCTGGGACGATTCGAAGGCATGGTCTCCACGCTTCTCCCAAGTGTGCTCAGTGGTCACCTGCTCACTATTGGCACTCCCCCCTTCTGTGTCCCATCACTTTCTCAGTCCCCCGACTTGTGCTTCCGGGATCACCTCCCAAATAAATTACCTGTACCCAGATCCTGCGTCAGACTCTGCTCTCAGGGAACCCCAAGCTAAGACATATTCAGTGGCTCAGATATCACGACAACCGTGACAGTGCTGTGGGCTCACATTGTACAGGTGAGACAACTGGGACCCAGAAGAGATGGTCCAGTGACAGGGGTTCCACGCCAGATCTGTGTGACACATTTCTTCATGAGTCTCACTGCCCATTCCGCAGTGATGGTGATTAGGATGATGGCAGTGATGGTGACCGAATGCTTTTTGCTGCGAACAGATGAGCAGTCCGTGGCTCAGGGCACTTAGGTGACTTACCCGAGTTTTGTCCACGTGTTAGAACAGACATTGGATCGAAGGAAGCCTGGAATGGAGAGGTGGAGACCCACATGTGCAAGGCAGCTGTGGGCCTGGAACCGTCTCCCTGGGGGGACGCTCTGGTGTGGCCTGGTATCTCTCAGCCCTGCCCACTGGGTGGGATAAACATCTTCAGTGACTGATCCCAGGACCAGTTGCCATGGTTACCACTGGGTAACCGTCTGAGTAATGGAGGACCGCGATGGTAACTGCAGCTACCATCACCCATCTGTTGGACATTCTCTCCCACCCCGCAATTCCTAGTGAAACTGGAGCTGGGGATTGGGAGGGGGGCTCGGCCTCCCTGCCACGAGAACAAAGGGGAGCAGCTCTCATGACCTCATCTCTAGAAATCCAGTGAACTTCGCCCCAGTGCCTGGGAGTTATTATTGCTCTGCTCTCTTCCCTCCCCCTCAGATTTTCCCCCAACCAGGAAGTAAGCAAGAGCCTGGCTGCCAAGCGTGCAGGCAGCTGCTCACGCCTTTGCTGCTTTTCTACGCAGATGATTCTCCAGCCCCGATCTTGCCCGTGTCTCTCCCTTCCTCCTCCTATTCTTTCCGCCCTCCCAGAAATGCAGTCTTATAAAGGCTGCAAACCCATCGCTGGGGAGTCATTAAGGTTGGAGAGAGGCTTACAGAGTCCTGGCTGCCTCTCCTGAGGCTCTGAGCGGTGAAGTGATTATCCAGCTTCCTCATCCGTAAAACGGGGGCAACAGCTGTTGTGAGGATTAAACGTCAGGACAATAGCAGAAAAGTGAAGAGCCTGATTCTGGAGTCAGACAGACCTGCCTTTGCATCCTGGCTGTACCGTTGTGTGTGCTGTCCTAGGCCAGTTAAATTTTTGAGCCTCTGGTTCCTCTTCTGTACGACGAGGATGATAGTTGCATCCACCTTCCCCGGATTTAGCGTGCTAATGGTTCTAAAGCGTGGAGCATCGGTCCCCGTTTGCCTCGCTTAGCTCCTGTGCTCCTGTCTGCCCGTGACACTCTAAGGCTTCAAGTCTGCTGAGGGCGGTTAATTGATCTCTCTTGTTCCCAACCAAGCATGGTGACATGAGTCTGTGCCCTCTGCCAAGGGAAAACAGCTTGCCTTCCCACCGGATGCAGGAACAGGAGATAAGACACCTCTGTTTCCTCTCTTGACTCGCTGTGGCTGTCACCAGCGTCTGATAAGATAGGAGCACTCGGGTGAGCCCCAGTAGCTCCAGAGGGGGGTTAAGAGCTTGAAGCTGACAGGGACGTAGAGCTTCTCGAAGCCGGTGGTGGCGGCACCCTTCATCACTTTGAGGCATGAGGCAAGGGTGGCAGAGGCTGAGGACGGGAAAAGGGACAGAGCTGTGAAATTCCTTTTCCCGAACAATGTTGATCCTTCCCTCCCTCCTCCCACCGGCCCTTGGGATGCTCTGAGAGCCCAGGACGAATTGCGGGGGGAACAGGGATCCCTCTGAAATCCATGCTAGGCTTTGAGATGTCTTTAAATTCTGCAAGAATTTTGGGAAAAATTTGCACATGTGCACATTTTGTTAGGGAGAGCAGGATTAGAATATTCCTCCAAATCTTGTAGGCAGGGTTCTTCACCTCTGGTCCCTGTATCACTCTGCTGGACTGGCTTATACCCACTCGCGAGAACTGACTGTTAAATTTTCAAGGACTTTGCAAGGCAGTTGTCAAACACAAACATTAAATATTAAACGATATAAATGAACAACGAAATAAGTTACGTTAAAAACCAAGGCAGTAAGTACTCACTACTCATCACTTCCTGATTAGTTTACTTCTTGTGGCTATTCTCCCTGTTGTGGGGGTTGCGTACCCCTCGTATCTGCAGTATTGTCTAGTGCTGTTCTCCTGAACATCTTCCTCAGCTCTGCATTCAGCCGGTCAGCACGTGGATGGCTGACGTTGGCCACGGTGGGAGTATTTGTAGCACATGCTACAAACCAGCCCTCCCCCATGCCCCAAGCTCTTGTTACATAGTTACAAGCACGTGGCAGTTCCTGTACTGCCCACAACACAGTTATATGAGGCGGTCGGTTACAAATACAGATCCCAGAGCCCCTCTACAGCCCAGGATTTTGAGGTTGGCATGGAGGATCTGTGTTTTAAGGGTGCTCCACAGGGCATTTATAAAAACACCATAAACAGGGAGAGACTGGAAGGGAATAAGAGGGGGAAGGAGATGAGGAGGGAAAGCAAACAGGAGGGAAAAGAAAGGGTTCCCAGGAGAATTTTTCCTGGCATCCATCGTAGGACAGCTGTAAAGTTGGGTGAAGGCTGAATTCCAGTGTCTGCAGACTTTTATTATTATTATTGTATAGAGAGAGACATCTGTTGAACACTCAATATGGTTCAGACACTGTACTAAGTGCCTTAATTAAGTGCATGTTTCATCATAAGTCACCTTGACGTAAAAGCTATTTATTTATTGCACCCATTTTACAGGTCAGGGATCTGAGGCTCAGGCTCGACTGCCTTGTAACAGTTAGAGGTAGAATTCAAGCGGCAGGAGTGAGGTGACAACAGAAATGCTGGCCTCACTCCAACCTCAGTGGCCAGCACACAGAAGGGCCTCAGTAAATGTAATGGATGGACTTATCCAGAAGTTGGCCTCCTGCCAGAGCAGCATTTCATCTGGAGTGGCTTTAAGACTCAGGGTTATTTCTTGAATGTCATTTACTGTCTCACATAAGCAAGGAGAAATACGGCTCAGCCCTAGACACCAACAATTAAGACAGAGCGCCCCCATCCAGGGGCAGGCATGGGAGGGATGGCCCACGTTATGGTTCAAAAGGAAAGGGCTGTTCACACCTGGGTCCTTACTGGCTCACCCTCCCCAGTTCCTTTGCTGGTCTGAATAACTGCACTCAGTACACCAGTGAGAATAAAGATGGCTGCGATCGTGGAGCTCCCAGCCTGGTCTGACTGATGCAAACCTAATCGCATGAAAAATTAGGAACACTGCAGGAGCTAAACAAGAGAGCCAATCCACTACCTGCTGTAACAAATTTAGTTTACAAGTGTCATTAGTTCTGGAGAGAGAATCTTGTGGGGTAGTGAGAAATGGAGGTGGATAGTTGACTTGACGTCCATGTGAAAGGTCGGTCAAGAATGTTGACTCTAGAAGTCAGGGAAGGATGTCGTGGTCTCTAAGAATGGGAAGAGGTTTGAAAGGGCCACCCTTGGAAGGGGTCTTCAGGCCTTTGGAAGGCCCCCAGGGGGCCCTGGAGGAGTCTGACTCTGTAGGCCTGGCCCTGCGGTGTCAGTTCTGTGGGCACCCGACACTCAGCGTCCAGGATGCGGCCGAGAGGTCGTGGTGGGTAGGGAATGCTCCTGGCTTCCCTGGGTTTTCCAAAGACTTTAGGACAGCGTTCAGTTGAGGCCAAGAGTAACCCTTTCCTGCCTTCCTTTCCCCACCATGCAAGTGCCTAAGAGTGGTATTTCCCCAAACTGGGACATAGGGAAATTCCAGAAAAAGAGTCTCATAGTCACATGGGTTCAGGAATTGCTATATATTACCTCCTTTTCCACAGGGATGATAGTGATCACACTAAAGGCACTGAAAAGTTCTGTAGACAAGAAACATTTTTCTCTCTGTAAATCATTTCGAAGTGCAAGTAGCGGATGATGGCAGGCTCCATCTAGATCCCAGATTCCTGTTTCTGACCCACCCCTGCTTTCAGTGAGCTTTCACTTCTAATGGTACCTGTGGCTCTTCTGTAGAGGACGGCCCTCCAGCTACAGGGCCTAACGTGTCCGCAGGCAGAGCCGAAAATGCCTTGCAGTTTATTTCCCCCAGGGCAACCCTGGACCAGGGACCAGTACGTTGTCCTAGTTGGGGCAGCTCGAGGCTATTTTAGAGCCCAGAGCACCCCTGCAGGACCAGCCCAAAGCTGCCCCTGGGAGACTTTGTCCCAGCTTACAAGTTCACACTCTTGCCTGATTCTCCGTCTGTTAAGCCCCCTTACAGGTTATTCCGGGAGCAAGCACGCCTCTGATCAGTCCCTCCACTCGGGGTCCACCTGTGGGGCAGTGGACCTAAAACAACTCATGTTTCTGACATTCAGGTTGTTGGTTCCTGAAACTCTTATCAGCATGGTTTAGATCTTGAATCCTTCTTTGGCACTGACTTTGAAAAACTCCTCCCTGGAGACAAGCCTCCAACCGCCACCTTGATCTTCTGGAGAGGAAGAGCCCTGACCTGATTGGGGGGGGGAAGCCATCCTTTGGAGCCTATCTCCAGCTCAGCCCTTCTCTCCAGAGCTTTTCTTTGCTGTCCTCAAACCCCAGCAGGGCTTCTGCAAGGAGTCTGCCAAGAGATTTCCTCTCTCGGTGTAACCTGGGGAATTCAGCAGGTTGGGCGATGGGGATTGGATTAATCTCCATCATGGTGCCCATTTGTTTTTGGAGAGTGGGGTCACCATAAACGATTCCTTTCTCACTGTCTTGAATAAACATCTCTTTGTGGCATGAGACTTGCCTGGGTCAGATAATCACAAACTCAAATGTCTGCATCAGTCAGCCAGATAATATAAATGAGTGCGTCTGACCTGGTATGAGGCAATTGGGAGTGGTGGGGACTGGGACAAAATGGGGAGCAAGTGTCCCACCTAAGGGGGCAGCTAGTTATCACTCTTTGGGAGTCAGGTCCAGCCAGGACTTTTTCGAGAAGCCAAAGACTCAGATTTTGTTGGAAATCCCTTGACTTTCCAATTAGCAAATAGTTCCAACATCGTAAAGCCATGTGACCAAGTAGTACAGATATGAAGGCTAGGTGAGAGATCCTAGGTTACGATCTTGGTCTTGATTGTCTACAGCAGGTCAAAGATAGACCGCGGGGCTTCCCTGGTGGCGCAGTGGTTGAGAGTCCGCCTGCCGATGCAGGGGACACGGGTTCGAGCCCTGGTCTGGGAAGATCCCACATGCCGCGGAGCAACCGGGCCCGTGAGCCACAGTTACTGAGCCTGTGCGTCTGGAGCCTGTGCTCCGCAACGGGAGAGGCCACAACAGTGAGAGGCCCGCGTACTGCAATGAAGAGTGGCCCCCGTGCCAACAATAGAAATATATTCTTTAAAAAAAAAAAAAGTAGACAGACCGGGGAGAGACAAAGCCGTGGATTAAGAGCACAGCAGGTTCTCCCTCCCTTACACCTGCCGTCCACCCCCTTTGCACATGCTGGTCCCTCTGCCTGCGACACTTGGCCCCCGGCTCTGCCTGGCTAATTCCTCATCCTTTAGACTTCACCTTCCTCCTGACCCATGAGATGGCCTTGCCTTCCCCTGTGTGAGCTCCCGTTATTCCAAACTTCCCTTTACATCAGACTCATCCCGCTTATAATGACCTGTTCAAAGTCTGTCTTCCCCACAGTTCTGCAAGTTCCTTAAAGACCAGGGCTGTGTCTACCTGTGGTCCATTACATTCCCAGCCCCGGGCACAATGCCTGACACACAGTGGGTGCGCAGAAGGCTTCTTTTCAATGAATTAAAGAGGAAAGCGCCCAAGAAATTTCCCTAAGGGGAAGGGAAGATCCCAAACTCGTCACAGACGATTCTGCTGTCTCCTTGAAAACCGCTCCACCAGGATGGTGTTAAGCCCTCATTGGACTGGTTCCTGTTATCCTAGAATTGAGGCCCAAAGAGCAGACGGTGCTAAGCAGGGCCCCAGCTTAGGGCTGTGCATGTTGAGTTTTGTGAACAGAATCCCCTAGAGGGAAGGAGGGCAAACTGTGGCCTTGGGCCAAATCTGCTCACTGTTATCGGTTTTAATAAATAGAGTTTTATTGAAGCCTAGCTCTACCCATTCATTTACTTATTGTTTGCTGCTGCTTTCGTACTACAACGGCAGAGTTGAGTATCTGAGACGGAGTCCACGTGGTCTGCACAGCTTAATGTATTTACTATTCGGTCAGCTTCAGTGAAAGTTTGTAGAGCTCTGCCCTAGAGCTGTGCAGTGCCCAGCGTGCACAGCGGTACGTGGCAGCCATGGTTTTTAGTCTGGCTCAGTCCAGATTCTGAAACCATCAACTACTGGGACCGGCCGCTTCCCTGCGGGGCTCGTAGGTGGTGACATTTTGGCAGAATCCCCACTCTCAGCAGCGCTCTACCCTTCCTACCCATGAATGGAAAAGCAGAGTGAAGGAGAGAGAAACCTTTTGGGACCACAGAGTGCGGAACAGCAACCACCTTACCTTTTGTTCCCTCCACCTCTTACAAGATCAACGGGATGGAAGTAGTCGGGGACTGTTGATGGTCTCTTTAGCCGGAAGTTGTCAGGTTCCAGCCCAGGAGCTTCTGGGTGTGAAGAAAGGGGCAGGAAGAAGGTGGCAGACGAGAGACAGTGACTGTTAGGAAAAAGATGGGGTGGCCTGCGGGCCCAGCTCTGCACCCCGCAAGGGTATGTCCGTCTCTTGTGGTGCTCTGGCCTGAATGTTCGTGTATCTCCCAAATTCGTGTGTTGACATTCTACCCCCAAGGTGATGATGGTATTAGGAGGTGGGGCCTCTGGGAGGTGATTAGGTCATGAGCGCAGAGCCTTCATGAATGAGATTAGTGTTCTTGTAAAAGAGACTCCAAGAGCTCCCTCGCCCCTTCCGCCATGTGAAAGTACCATAAGATGTCTGCGACCTGGAAGAGGGTCATCACTGGACCGTGCTGACACCCTGATCTTGGGCCTCCAGGCTCCAGAACTGTGAGAAATAAATTTCTGTTGTTTGTAAGTCACCGAGTCCATGGGACTTTGTTATAGCAGCCCAAACGTTGTAAGCCCTATGGACCAGTGATACGGGTGAAGGTAGCTAGGCTGCTCCCACCAGGAGGCTCACCCTCTGGGTGCAAGGATCTCACAGCAAGAAGCCATGAAGCAGATGGGCCAAAGCAGAACCTGGGGGTGGGGGGAAGGAGGACATTGAGCCTGGACCCGATCGCCACCTGTGCCGGCGTCTGCATGGCAGGGAGATCTCCACTGGGCCTTCCAAAGAGTATTGCTGTGGTTTTCTAGTGTTGTGTAGACGGCACTGGGGAGCTTAACAAAACAACAGGATTTATTTTGTTCATGAATCTATGGTTTGTGCAGTTCTCAGCAAGGACAGCTCATCTCTGATCCACTCATTCTCAGCGAGGGGGGCTCCAAGGCCAGGGCAGGCATCCACTGAGGGCGTCCCGGGCTGACTCATCTGCCTGTGGGCCCTGGTTGCTGGCTGGGGCCTTCATGGGGGCTGTCAGCTGGTCCACCTGCACGTGACCTTTCCAGCAGCTGCTGACCTTCCTCACAGCATAGTAATGGGTCCCAGGACCAATGTCCCCGAGACAGAGCCAGCTGGAATTCGGATCCCTTTTCTACCCTAGGCCGGAAGTTACACGGCGCTATTTCTGCAGCACTCTGGTCATGAGAAATAAGTCACTCAGACTGGCCTACATTTAAGTGGAAAATACAAACTAAAGAACCTGTGGGCATGTTTTAAAACGTCCACCAAGACGCTTCCCCAAGAATGAGTTTTCGGAATTGCCCTACAGAGAACCCAGAAACAACAACGAAGTAAAGGACCACAACCTCCGCCAGGCTGGGATGGGAAAGGGAGCCTGTTTCCTCCTCACTCTCCATCACCCACAGGCTGTGTGAAAGGGGAGAACAGCCTCGCTGGCCACACGCAGACCACCCTCCCCAAGACCACTCTTAGTGCCCCTGTCAAATGCCAGATCAAGCTTGACAATGAGTAGGGCTAAGCCTTACGACGCAAAGTGAGACTGAGTTAATGATCAGAAGTGATGGCAAAGTTACCAAATGAGGTTAAAAGTCATTTAAGGAATCCTTTACCACTTGGGGCAGCAGGCCCAGCTGGGGATGGGTGTCCACAGAGCACTGGCAGTAGCAGCAATTGCAAAAGTAAAAACGATCCATATTTATACCCCAAGCTGTGTAGGCTGAGACTCCTCTCGTAATGATTTCATTTGAAAGGTTTTCCTCAGTAGTCTGATTCCCCTGAAGTGTGCTTTCTAGACCCTGTACTTGGGGGAAATTGGGGAGGAATTGCATAAACTGATCTCTAGGGGTCCTTCCAGGACTAACACTTTCTGGTTCTCTTGCTAACAGGGGCTGGGTGCTGACAGTTTACTTAGGAAATGGTCACTAAGAATGTATTTATTTTATGAAAGCATCTCTCAGTAGGGAAATCATAATAGTAGCAGGAGAAATTAGCTCTGTTCTCTGATTTCACTGAAGGAGAAAGAGTTACATACGGTCTTTCCCTCCCTCCCTCCCTCCCTCCCTCC
>NW_006772616.1:3204850-3212888 GCF_000442215.2 Lipotes vexillifer | reverse complement strand
CCCTCCCTCCCTCTCTCTCTCTCTCTCCCTCTCTCTCTTCTCTCTCTCCCTCCCTCACCCCTCTACCTGCCTCCAACCCCTCCCTGATGGCTGTCTGACACAGACCTTGAGTGGTGATTTGACAACTTTAGCAAGCTTCCAGCAGGGGAACCAAACTTCTGGCCCAGACATCTTGATTACAGGGAGTCAGTTATACAGCCCCTTGTCTTGAAAGTTTTACTACTCAAAGTGTGGTCAGGCAGCCATCAGCATCACCTCGGGAGGCTGTTAGAAATGCAGACTCCCAGGCCCTAACCCAGACCCCTTGGATCAGAATCTGCATTTTTTTAAAGATTCCCCAGAGTATTCAAATGTACATGCAAGTTTGGGAAGTCCTGTTTTAAGGGTCCCAGTCCCTGGGCTTTTAAAAAGTTCTTCCTCCATCTGTTTCAAGGTTCTAGGAGGTGAACCCCCTTGGTCTCCGACCCCTCAAGTCCTTGGCAACCCCCCTTCGAGATGGCTCTTCGTTGCTGGCCAGAGAGCCTAGGCAGTGCTCACCATCATTTAATAGCTAATACGAATCAAGCCACAGTTCAAGCGCTTGACTTTAAAATACTCTTGACTCTGCATCTGGAGAAATGGTGGGCGGAGGTACTTCTGGTAGACGGTTTATCTTTAAATGGCCATTTGTGGAAAAGCGTTGTGTCGTTCCTTCTGAATCCCATCTGACTCTGGAGCTAGTGTAGCAAGGTTTCCAAACACCCTGGAACCATTTCCAAGCCGTGTACTGCAGTCTTTAGTTAATGTCCAAAGGCTTGTCTCATTGCAAATCTCAGAAACGTTTTCTCTTGTAAGGTCGCTTGCCTACAGCCATTTGTATAAAAAGCTAAATGAACATGGGAAAGGTACAGTAAAAATCCTTCTGTCCACTGGGAGTAGCACACCCTTGTGTCTGGCTGTTGTGTAGACTTCTTTGTTTCCTTCCCCCAGCGTTACATGGAGGATGTAAAAACCTACAGGGGAAGGTTTGTAGTTTTACACACTTAACAGTTCTGTACCTTTTGAAGGGGAAAGATTTCTCATCTGACCTGATGAAATACCTCAAGCTCTACCAGGCATTTCCATTTCGAGCACATTTTGGCTTACCCAAGCGACAGCAGTCTGCAGGAGTACTCAGTCCGTTTTTAGGTCTGTCACTGAAAGAATATCCAGCCCTTTGGAAACCAGCCAGGTCCCTGAGATGGCTCACCTTAGAAGCAAGATTTCCCAGCCCTCCTCAGCTCTAGACCCCAGATGAATAATAATATCCATGGGTATTCTTTAACGCCTACTTGCATTTGCTAAGCCTTCTTGTGATTTTTTAAATCTTTCTAAGTATGGGGTCACCTGAAAGCAGAGCCTGAGGCAAGGATTTGGGCGCAGGGGATTTCTTTGAGTGCAGGGGATTTCTTTGAGAGGTGATCTCCAGAAGCGGGGGTGAGGATGGGATGTGGGGAGAGTGACTTGGAGAAGGAGATCAAGCCAGGATAAGGGGGTTTCTCAAGTGTGCTGCTGTAAGCCCCAGAGCCAAATTGCAGTGGGGCCTCTGAGAAGCACAGAAACGCCTCCAAAACATAGCCCCTGAAAGGCAAGGAGGTTAGAGCTCTCATCCACTGCTTTTGAACTTGGCTGGTGGAAGGTTGCACCCCGGGCCATGGAGTCCTCTGCCGTTCTGGCCTGTGCTTCAGTCCTGGCCAAGCAAGTTCCTGCAGCACGCAAAGCCCCTAAAGCAGAAGGGTGCTTGGCTTTGTATGAGAGGGGCGTGGGCCCTGCAGGTGGGCGAGAGCTCAGACACAACTGCTCACCATGGGTGCAGCTAGAGGCTACTGCCTTGTCTCTCACTACCTCTCTGAGGCAACTATTACCATCTCCACCTTACAACTAAGGAAAGGGAGGCTCAGACACGTTGGATAGTTTGCCCTGCTGTGAAGCAGGGCCTCGGGGTCCCAGCACAGGCCGGCTGACTCCAGAGCCTCTTTCCAGAAGCTGCCAGTCCTGCAAAGGACTGGAAGGAGCCCAACCATCCCATTTGCCCGGGACCAGCCCAGTTTTAGCACCGAAAGTGCCACATCCCGGAAAACCCTCATCCCGGGCAAACTGGGGTGGCTGGTGACCGTCGTGGGCTTTCTCTGCCTCTGCAGCTCCTGGCTTGCTGCCCAGGCTCCCTGTGGGACAGCTGCACACAAATGGGTTCCAGGCCATCTTTCTCTCTTTCTTGCTCCACTGCTGCATTCCGGTGAGGCTGTTTCCAAGTAAAACCCAAATAAAATTGGATTTCATATGGTGGTTTCCCCTGAGTGAAACTTTTATGTAGTAAGCTGGGAGATGAGAAAGTTTTGGGTTTTTTTTTCTTCTGCTTCCTTTAAATGGGGCCCATTTATTCTAATGATGTTGGGGGAGGGTGTGATGACTAGAAATGAAATTTGATTTACTTGCTAAGTGTCCATTATTGTTTCATTGTTTCACTAGGGGCTTTTTCTTTTTAATGAAAAAATGTGTGTGTGTGTGTGTGTGTGTGTGTGTGTGTGTGTGTGTGTGTAGGCACACACTCATAGTCAGTCTATGTGTAGAGTTTCCTAGGCTAATTTGACATAACACAGTAGCACAGAGTGGTTGCCTTAATCAGCAGAAGTTTGTTGTCTCACGGTTTGGAGGCTGGCCGTTCAAGATCGAGGTATCTACAGGGTTGGCTTTGAGGGATAATCTGGCCCAGGCCTCTCTCCTTGGCGTATGGATGGCCATCTCTCCCCATGTCTCTTTCCATCTTCTTCCGTCTTAAGGTATCTCTGTGTCCACATTTCCCCTTTGTATAAGGACACCAGTCATGTGGATTAAGCCCACCCTCATGACCTCGTTTTGACTGGACTGCCTCTGTAAAGACCCCATCTCCAAATACGGCCACATTCTGAGGTACTGGGGGCTGGGATTTCAACGTACAAATAAAGGGGGCATAACTCAGTCCTTATCACTACGTTCCCCAGAATAAGTGAGAGGGTCTCAGCGAAACTGAGGCACAGCCGTTCCGCCCTCTTCTGCCCTCCATCGCTCGTCGCTCTAAGTTGCTCTTGGGGCCGGGGCGGCGGGGGCGGTCCCACAATGTCGGCTCCAACTCCTTTCTGAGTATCTCCGAAGAGGAGCATAGCGTCTTGGAGGAGTGACAGCCCTTCATTTACTCACTCCCACGTTTGCCTAACGTTTACTGAGCCCCTGCTGGGTGCCTGGCCACGGGCTAGATGCTGGGCTTGGAGCAAAGGTGAACGAGACTGAATCTCTGGCTGAACTAAGCTCCCCCAGGGGAGCGGGAAGACGCTAGTCTTTCAAGTCAGGTGGCCGTTGCTTTGAATTCTGCCTTTAATTTACCCCAGCTGTGTGTCACATGGTGTCTCTGAGCCTCACTTCCTCCATCTTTGGTGTTGGGGTGATGAGTGCACCCAGCCTGCAGGGCGGTTGTGAGGAATAAGGGTCTGATTAAGTGCCCAGCCCAGCGTCGGGCACACGGTAGGCATTTATTTGGTCAATATCTGTTCAATGAATGAATGAAAAGTATGTGTTCAATAACAGAATCAGAGATACTTAGTGACAGCTAATGGTATAAACAGATAAAGGAAAACACCAGCGGGGAGCAGGACCCCCAGGCTGCAGAGGGCTATGGCACATGTGATTTTGGTCTGTTGAGCATGTTTCTTTGGGCATCCCCTCCCCCATGCTGTGGGTCCTCCTGAAGCTGGCCTGAAGCGCCCTGCCTCCTCAGTGCTGGGTCGGGCCTGTGACCTAGGGTGGCCGGTGAAGGAGAACTTTAATCTCCCCTGTGATGGGCAGGGCAGAAGCCAAGGCAGTGATGCAGTGATGCCAAGGCAGTGATGCCTCCCTGGGAGGGACATTTGTGTGCTGAGAGAGGGGGCCCTGTTTTCGCCTGGGATTATGTATAGATGGCAGTCATTGTTTCAAGTTGCATAGAAGAGGACCTGCAGAAAAGGACAGAACTAAGAGGTGGGGAGATGTAGAGAGATGGACGGAGGAAACTAATGAAACCGACAGTATTTGTCTAAGACCCTGGATCCAGCTGTGCTTGAAGCTCATCCCACTCCTAATGTCAGATACATGAGTCGGTAAAGTTCCCCAAATCCCCTTAATTTAAGTTGGGCTTAGACATTTGCAGCTGAAGGATCCCTGCCTATATAAATGGTTATAAACATAGTTTTTGGGAACCCAGAAGACAGTCCCAGTAATCCAGACGAGGGGATTCTATCTAGGTTTCTTGAAGAATGTCATACATGGCCTATCTTCAAAGATAAGTCAGTTCTCATCCAGCCAAGAAGCCCAGGGGCATTTAAGGGGGAGGTGTGTGTGGGCACAGGTAGTGAGGTGTGAAAGGGCAGGGTCTGTTCAGGGCCCGTGAGGAGCTGGCTGGGTCGTTTTATTGGATATGAAGGAGGTGGTGGTTTAAAAATCAGAGTCAGGGAATTCCCTGGTGGTCCAGCGGTTAGGACTCGGCGCTTTCACTGCTGGAGCCTGGGTTCGATCCCTGGTTGGGGACTAAGCTCCTGCAAGCCGTGCGGCCCAGATTTCCTATGTCCAAAATCCGAACAGATCCAGGGCGGCAAAGGCCCCAGAAAGGGGATCTGACACTAAGCAAAGACCTCAAAATGCTTCATCACAATTTCCTCTTCAAATGGCAAGATGGGAATATGAAAGTGCAGTTAGGTGGTGGGGTAGACAGAATAATGACCCCCAAACATGTCCCCATCAAATCCCTGGAACCCGTAGATGTGTTACCTTACATGGTGAAGGGATTTTGCTGGTGTGATTAAACTAAGGCTCTTGAGATGGAGAGATTATCCTGGATTATCCCTGTGGGCACACAATGTAATCACAAGAGTCCTTGTAAGAGGGGGGCAGGTGGGTCAGAGTCAGGGAAGGAGATGTGATGATGGAAGCAGAGGCCAGAGTGATTTAATTGCTGGATGGGACCACACGCCAAGGAGTGTGGACAGACTCTAGAAGCAGGAAAAGGCAAGGGATGGATTCTTCCCTAGAGCTTCCAGAAAGAACACAGCCCTACTGACACTTTAATTTTAGCCCACAAGACCCATTTTTGGACCTCTGACCTGCAGAACTGTAAGATAATAAATTAGTGTTGTGTTAAGTTCCTAAGTTTGTGGTGGTTTTTGTTACAGCAGCAATAGGAAACCAGCATAGTGCGGAAGTAACACAGATCACAATTAGGAAACAGTAGAATGAAAGGTTAAGTGTGTGGGCTTCAGGGCCAACTTAACCCAGGTTTACAACAGCTCTGCCACTGTCCAGCTTGACAAGTTACCCAAGCTCTCTGGGCCTCAGTTTCTCCCACTGTGACATGCATTTACTAAAATCTACATCGTACAAGAGTTGGAAAAATCAAATGAGATAACGTGTACAATAATCATCACAGTGCTTTATATGTGGCAGATGCTCAAGAAATGTTAGTCATTTTCCTTTTTATTGTTTTTCCGTCATGATATGCAGGAGAAGATTTTTTAAATGTGCTATCTAGTGTTCAGTGTAAAAAATATATATACAGTTTTCTTCCCTTCTTTAAGATGTTTATCTTCCAAATCCCTTTCCCTGGAGTGGGTAGGGATGTCATTTGTTACATAAAACAAGAGAACTATGAAGGAAGTTTTATGAACACTTTTAATAACAATTTTTACATTTATATGATGTTTCATGGGCTATGGCTAAATGCGTAAACCAATGTGAAAAAACAGTGCAAGGACAAAACAGAGTTATGTTAAGCACAACCAAACCACAACTTAATTTTTTTTAAGTTTTTATTGAAGTTATTCCAATATTGCTTCTGTTTTTTGTTTTGGCTTTTTTTTTGGCCACAAGGCATGTGGCATCTTAGCTCCCCAACCAGGGATCGAACCCGCACCCCCTGCATTGGGAGGCAAAGTCTTAACCACTGGACCACCAGGGAAGTCCCACAACTTAATTTTATAACAGATGGTTATAAAGCATTTCCATTGACTGAATAAAGGTAATGGATTGTTTCAAATTATTTACCCTTTGAAGCAGAAATAAGGACTGTGTTCTTTCATTTATAAAGCTCTGCGTGGTGTCCCATGTACTTTCCCAGACATGTTCCCATTTTACAGATGGGAGCACTGAGTTTTCCAGGGATCCGTGTGCTTGGTTTCAGCCTTGGTATGTGTTGGAGTGCCTGGAAGCCTTGTCCACAGCCCCTCCTCCCTTCCCTCTTCCCCCCTCCCCTCCTCCTCTTTCATCTGTAGTTTCCATAGGTGATCTCACCCCGTCCCATGGTTTTAAATGCCATCATATGCTCCAGAATCCTAAAAAATATATTTCTAGCCCCAACCCGACCCTTTTACACCAGACTCATGAATCACCTGCCTACCTGACATCTCCATTTGGATGCCTGCTGGGCACTGCTGAGTCATCCAGAAAAGGACTTAGGATTTTTCCCTCTACTGATTTGCTCCTCCCCCAGCCAGTCCCTCCCAAATCCTGGGGCCATTCTGAGCACTTGTCATCTTATCACACCCACATCCAGTTTATCAGAAAGTACGGTTGGCTCTATCCCCACAATATGACCTGAGTTCAGCCACATCTCAGCATCTGTATTTCTACCACCTTTATCTAGATGCCATCAGGGTCCCTTGAGGTACTGCAGTTTCCTCCTATGTGGTCTCCCTGCTTTGTGCTCACCTTATTGCATGCTGTGCTACAGAATGACCAAGGTGATCTGTGAAAACCACAGATTTGATCACGCCACTCTTAGGCTTAAAATTCCATGGTGGCTTCCTGTTGTACAGTCAAACTAAACTCCTCAGCATGGCCTAGGGGGCCTCCGTGAGCATGTCTTCGTAGGACATATAAAGCGCGTGTGCTCGCTGAGGTGATATGGAAGCAGAAGAGCAGAGACTGTCTTAAGTTCTGCTTTAGGGGAACCCAGACTAAGACATCTTAACCAGGCTGTATGTAAGGGGAAAATCAAGTCCCCGATAGGAAATTGCCAATGTGCTCTATTCTCTTCGTAATTTCTACTCTATTCTTCTTCCTTAGTGATAGCAGCTCTGATTTGTATTGGGCCCATGACTGGAATAGAGACTAAATTTCCCAGTCTCCCTTGCCACCAGGTATGGTTTACGTGACTAAGTTATAGACAAGGCAGTGTCAAGGTTTGTGTGTACGGTTCTGGGAAGTGTCCTTTAAAGGGGAGGGCATGATCTTTTTCAACCCTTTCCTCATGCCTGCTAGCTGCAATGCAGATGTAATGGCTGGAGCTCCAGCAGCCATTTGAACCATGAGGTGACCTCGTAACAGAAACTGCACGGTAGAACACAAGAATGAAGAAGGCTGGGTCTCTGGTAATTTGAGGCCTGGTGCTATACCAACCTCAGATTGCTAATCTCCACACCTTCCTACACTTTTATGTGTAGTTTGTCTCTTAAAGCAGAAATTAATGCTAACTACTCTGGGGGAGAGGCGTGACAAGCATAGGACCAGGGAAAACAGTGTGGAGATGACTACAGCCCTCCAGGCAAAAAAGACCTGAGTAGGATGGTGGAGATGGAGAGGTATGGAAAAAATTGAGAAAGGTATAGGATGTAGCAGCCTTGATACTGAGTTAGAAATGGAGCATGAGCCTGTGAATGAGAAAGGTCAACGGTGCCTACCCGTTTTCTGGCTTGAGCAACCACGTGGTTGCCGTGCCAGTTACTGAGTTAGGGACCCAGAGAGCACACAGTAGACATTTCTGTGAAAGAGCTTTGTTATGCTGTGTATGCCTGGCATTTTGTCTTTTGAATCAGCGTATTTATGTCACAGATTTGCAATGAAATGACCCATTATTTCAATCAGTGCATACGATATTGCTACTGTATGAATTTATGCTTTTCCGAATATCTCTGTAATTTCCATTTCTCATGGAGGGAAATGCTCTAGGTAGAATCTGTCTTTAGGGGCTGATTCTCAGGTAATGAGAGCTCTGGGTCATTATAATCTATGACCCCCCCCC
>NW_006772616.1:3201879-3204840 GCF_000442215.2 Lipotes vexillifer | reverse complement strand
CCACACAAATTGAACCCTGGGCTCTTGGTGAGTAAAAGGAATGTGGTGAAAGAGTCTCCCAGGCCGTTATCCACAGGCCTTCCTTACATTGGATTTATGATTGGGGAGGGGAGGGGTAGTTCTGAAATCTGCTTGGCGCTTTAACTCATTTGGCCTTTCCTCTTATTTGGGTTGGCAGACTCACTCATCTTCCTTATAAAAGCTTGGCACATTGAGGATGGTATTTTATATTTTTTATGTTAAGCTGGAATTTCCGGATTGGGTTCTGCAGCATATGGCTCTGTTTTTACTAGGTTCTGGTGGACTTACAAAGGAATTTTTTTCTCTTTTGTTTATTTCATGCTGGAGTTTAGGATCTGATCCCCATGGAGGAGGAGGGGGAAGAATTGGCAGGGGAGAGATGGGCTATCCAAAGACAAGACTCTCCAGCACGAGTCCCGTTTTGGTTCCAACCCTGGTGATCTGGTTATCCTCAGGCTCCAGGCCAGAATCATAAGTGCAAGGGAAATGAGCTGTACTGAGGTCCTTATTTTCACAAAACAGTTTGGCTTTGTATTAAACTGTTACCTTCAGGCATCTAGCTGTGGACCACTTGGGTGTGGGATGGGAGTCCCTGACTCTGCTCCTCTATAGAATTGTTTATCTATCGGTCAGTTTCGTAAAGACTTCAGAATTCATTGACTGCTTTAGAGGAAAGTGGTCCTATATAGGCAGCCTCTGAAATAGCCCACGGCCTTTTCCACCTCCTAATATTCACATGCTTGTATAGACCTCTTCTACTTTGATAGGGCTGATTGTATCATTATAACCAGTTGGATTCTACAGAAATGAATAATGTAAGTTCTGAAGCTAGGTCATAGAAGACATGGCAACCTCCATCATGTTGCTCTTTTCTGGTCACTCATGTGGGGCATCCAGCTGCCATGTCCTGAGAATACTCAAACAGTCCTGTAGGGAGGTCCATGTGGTGAGGAACTGAGACCTCCTGTCAGTAGCCAAGTGACCGAGTCATCTTGGAGACCCTGATCCAGCCTTCAGATGACAGCAGCCCCTGTTAACATCTTGATGGCAACCTCTTGAGAGACCCCAAACCAGAACCATTCAACTAAGCTGCTCCCAAATTCCTGACTCATAGAAACCATGATATAGTAAATGCTTAATGTTTGAAACGACTAAGGTTTGGGGTAATATTTTACCTAGCAATAGATAACAACTCTTACAAGTGTACTTCTAAAAGACATGATGATACTTGAGAATCTTACTCAACTCATCATTGCTGAAGTAAAGCTTCTAACAGGGAACATCTTCTGTAATATTTTTCCCTTTTTATAATCTTAAAAACATTTTTTTTTTGGCTATTATTGTTAACGGATGTGGTGACTCTTTGTCATCTATGGTTGCCCATCATCAATTCCTTTTACCTCATAGCAATTCAAGTTTCTATTAGAGATTTGATTTTCCCCTTATGCAGAAAGACTGGTTATGTCTTCGTTTTAAGGTTCCCTTAAAGCAGACCTTGAGACAGGAACTTGAGTGCAAGTGGTTTAACTGGGAGAAGATTCCCAGAAGCCCTGAGACAATGTGGACGTGAGACCTGGAAAGGAGGAAGCTGATATCCCTCCATGGCTTTAAAGCTGAGCTTATCACCGTGTGCACCTGGGCTCAGTCACACTGACCTTCTGAGAAGGAATACCCTTCCGAATTTCTTTCTGAGGGGCAAGGAGGCTGGGTTGTTGATCTTCCAAGTCCTGTCCTGCCTTGATTGATGGTGGTCCAGTAGCCAGGTAGAGCAGTAGTTCTGTGTACAGGTGAACCTGTAGGTAACTTATGGGTTAGGCCAAAAGGGTGGAGGTGCATATTCATAGCAGCTTCTGTAGAGGGCAATTCCTGGTGACCACTTTCCACTGGGAAAGTCATATCCTTGCTCTCTCCACTCCAGTTGGTGCAAAGGGATGGGGAGAGGTGGGAGAGGGAGACTGACTTCCCCGAGCACTTTCTCTGCGCACTCCGAGTCTTAAGCAATGTAACAGCTTAGAAGTCTCTCTTGGATTTAGAGGCATTTGGGCCAGATTATTCCAGGTTCCAGACCGTAGCTCTTCTTCCTGCTTCCTTGGCATTGTGAAAATTCCTTGGTTACTGTCCATCACAAATCTAGTCCCTATAAGTCACGCAAGTCTCTTACCAAGTCCACGAGCCCTTGACATCCTTTCAATGAGTTCCTTTTCACTTAGGTTGGCAGAGCTGGGCTCTGCTGCCCTTAACAAAGAAGCTTTAACTGAGATGACGGATCTTGCTGAAATTAATAGTAAAGTTCACACTTTTCCAACCCAAATCCCAGCGGGAGGGGATAGATTTAAGAGCTTGCTAAATGGAGTCTAAAGGTCATCTTTATGTGCAAGATATTCAGGAAGGCTTTGAAAAAGAAATGTGAGGCTACAAAGATCTGTGACAGCATTAAGTGGGAACTACAGTTTATAGAACCACTGGTTTAAAGATAAGCAGTCTCTGGCTGGTCTAATTTGGCAGACAAAAATTCCATTTTCTGGAGCACAGAAGCCTTTCCCTCTGTTGGATAAGAGGTGAGATGCTGTCTGTGAAAGCTTGCTCTCGGTTTCAAAGGTCAACCCTCAAATTGTATATCTGCCACCCTCTTATTAAAGACCAAAGACTTGGGAGGAATGACTTGATATTTAAGCATGACCTGCCTGTCTAGGCCTTTTTCATTCTTTCTCTCACATGCTTTCTGTTGCTCCCACTCATACTCCAGCACTTGTCAAGGTCACCGATTTACAAACTTTTATTAGCTGATCAGGAAGGGATGAAGAAAGGCTGCTTGGATCTGAGAATCCTCAGCAATAATGCGGATCATTTTCATCAGGCGTAGACCGGCTACTGAGCTATTTTTACCACTTTATTTGGTGCTGGCGGTGGGGAAAAACAGTCTCTGAAAATAGTTTATTT
>NW_006772616.1:3191207-3201869 GCF_000442215.2 Lipotes vexillifer | reverse complement strand
TGCTGAATGTTACGGACGTGGTGAGGCTTGACCATCATCACAGCAGAATAGCGTAGTGGTTTAATACTTACATTTTGAACTTATATAATTAATTAGTGAGCTACATTTCATTTAACACATGTGTTATAATCCTCAGCTCCGCCCAGATATTGGAAGACTAGGTATGTGTTATGACTTCAGCTAATCATTTCGAAATACCCACATTGATTGGCCAGTTTCAAAGATTTAGAGTGAAATGTTTGCTGACGGTTGGAAAATCTGATGCTCAGCCTTTTGGAAACGGCCAGGCCTTTAGAACCCGCACCTTGCGCAGACATAGATATGCCCCCGCCCTCAAGTGCTTTCGCTGGTGCGGTAGTCCCTTTGGGGCTGAGGGCTTTTCCGTCGACCACCAACAGCACTTCCAGCAGTTTGGACATCAAGGCCTTCTTTGAAGGGGGATCTAGGAGGAGATTCCCCGTGTCCTTCGTAATGATCTTGAGGGAAGATGCGATTTTATATCCATCTTGTGCACAGGGAACCTGAGATTTCACCCGAGACTGTATAGATCCTACCACTACAAATCCACAAGCCACCATCTGGCACTCTTAGGACAAGAGTCTTATATTCATACATTTTCTATGTTAGAGAGGAAACTGAGTGCCCACAACATGCATTATGCTGTATCTCTATATTAGTTTCTGTCACCGCTGTAACAAATAAGCACCCATGCAATGGCTTGAAACAACGCATTTATTTTGTTACAGTTCTAGAGGTCAGAGGCCTACAGTCCAAGTGTTGCAGAGATGTGTTCATTCTGGAGGCTGGGAGGAGAATCTGTTTCCTTGGCTTTCCCAGCGCTCCAGGCCACCGGCATTCATTGGCTTGTGCACCTTCCTCTGTCTCCAAGCCAGTAGCACAGCATCTCCAAGTCTCCCTCTCTCCCTTTGACCCCTGCTGCCACCATCACATCTCCTGAGGCTCTGACCCTTCTGCCTCCCTCCTGTAAGGACCCATGGGATGACACTGAGCCCACCCCGATAGTGCAGGGTCGCCTCCCCCCATCACAAGTTCCTGAACTTAATCAGATCTGCAGAGCCCATTTTGCCATATCAGATAACATTTGCAAAATTCAGAGATTAGGACATACACATCTTTGGAGGCTATTATTCTGTCTGTCATAACCAGACAGGTGTCCAGGAGAGCACCCATAATCAGAATCATTAATATTTCTGTAGCAAAATGTATGAATATTCATGCTAAATTGTATACATCGGTGATTAGCAAACTGCAGGTGGGCCACGTCGACCTGTTGTTTTTGTGTATCAGGTTTTATTGGAATGCAGTCACGCCTATTTGTTATGGCAGCTTTCATGCTACAAGGGCAGAGTTGAGTAGATGTGACCTGCAAAGCCTAAAATACTTACTATCTGGCCCTTTACAGAAAAAAAAAATTGCTGACCCTTGGTATAAATAATATCTCTGAATAGTTCAGGTCAGTTTTGCCACCAAATGAATTTTCCACAAACCTACAGAAAACCTTTTGATTTTCAGTGTTGCTGAATTTCGGAAGTATAAGCAAGGAAGCACGGACCACTCATTAGTGACCGAGCTAGGGACTCAATCCTAGTTCACTGCAAAGCCCAAGTTCTTTTTTTTTTTTTTTCAATTTATTTTTGGCTGTGTTGGGTCTTTGGCTGCTGCGTGCGGGCTTTCTCTAGTTGGGGCGAGCGGGGGGCTACTCTTTGTTGCGGTGCATGGGCTTCTCATTGCAGTGGTTTCTCTTGTTGCAGAGCATGGGCTGTAGGCGCGTGGGCTTCAGTAGTTGTGGCACGCGGGCTCAGTAGTTGTGGCTCATGGGCTCTAGAGCGCAGGCTCAGTAGTTGTGGCGCACGGGCTTAGTTGCTCCGCGGCATGTGGGATCCTCCCGGACCAGGGCTCGAACCTGTGTCCCTTGCATCGGCAGGCGGATTCTTAACTACTGCGCCACCAGGGAAGCCCAAAGCCCAAGCTCTTAATCCAAATAGTCCACAATTCCATTTCCTTTGTATCTGAGCCAAGAGTGTATGTGTCTATTACTGGACCCATTTTAGGATTTCAGACACCCAGAGAATTAGAGCAGAACATGGTCATCATCCAATGCATGGGTCTAAAGATAATAGTCGGCAGGCCACACCGGATCAGAGGTGTGTTGGCTAGAACAGTGCTCTAAGAACAAGGCACGTGAAAGCCTTTAGCCAGGAGCATGCACTCTGATTAGCCACAGTCACCACCATTCCCTGCCTTCCTTATTGCCTCACCTAAGCTCCTCCACACATCCACATTCCCAGCCTGGTCCCTGAAGGCTTTTAAGACTTACCTGCTAACCTAATCTCTACCCTCCCGTACTAGAGAGGAAAAAATCAAGGTCGATAGAAGCATCTCATGGAGGTCACATAGAAGATAGGTGGCAGAGCTGAGACCAGAACTCAGGTCTCCTGCTCTCTCTGCCCATTTTCTTTTACTTCACTATCAGGTACTTGGACTTGGCCCCTGGCCAGTTATGAGTCGCATGCTCAGCTTTTACTGGTTGTTCTCTCTGCCCCATCAGTACCCACCTCCCCACCCTCTGCTCAACTTTGTTTTCCCCACAGGTCACCAGTAAATCACTTGCCTAAACAATCATCACCTTCAAATGTTCAGCTGTGGTCCCAGACGTTGTAATCTCTCTTGGCATCCTTCGACACTCTGGAGAGAAATTTCCTTGGAGATCTTCCAAATTCAGGGCTGAGAATTTGTTATCACATGAATTTCAGACTATGCCAGACTTCAGCTTTCAAAATCGTCACAGCTCACCTTTCCTCTGTGTCAGGGTTGTATTGTAGCCTGTGGACAGAGGCCCCCATTTCTTGCTGATCCATTCTAGGTGGAGTGCTGGGGTCTCGTTGTTGGAAGGAAGGACTTTTGGCCCAGTAAAAAAAAAAAAAAAAAAAAGCAAAAAGCATCTACCTTAATGAGAAAGGGTATAAAATCTCTTCCAGCTGTTGGACTTATATAAGGACGATAAAGTTTCTTTTATTGAGTACCCCTCCTCTGGTTTGAGCTTAGCCACACCTCATCCATAAAGAATCCACCATTGGGATACAAATCACTTTTTAATCAGAATCCCTAACCACGGGTTCAGGGACAGGGCCAAGAACACCCTTGTATATGCTCCATTACATCTTCCTTTAAGAGACATTGCAGAGAACTGGATGTTTCTAGAAGCTGGATGTCTGCTTTCTCTGTATTTGAATGTAGGTATTATTTTCATTACTATTTAGTGCCTTCGACAAGTATATGATCACTGATGTAGACTGAAAGTTATACCTGCAAGAGTTTCAGTGAAGGGAGGAAATTTTAATTCTCCCATAATTTCCATCAACTAACCCTCCTCCAGCCACTCCAAATGAATTTACAATCTGAGTAAATGAGCTTTTCTGCAGATGCACTTCCACGCCAAGACTCTAAGCCATCCCCTTTCCTTCTGCTGTATTGACCCTGAGCACCTCTGGATAGAAATTGTATAGAGCAGAACCAGTGGTTGGAATTCAGACAGTGTTATTGATATGTTATTTGCTACTTGGGTTATTAGTGTATAATCTCCAACATGCAACCAAATGACTTGTGTTTTTCTTGAATACGTGTATAGGTGTCTTTTCACAGGCCAAAATTGAAGGATCCCTTTAATTTCAGTAGCTCCTCAGATATTTCATCCAAGCTACCCACGTTGATGGGCATTCCATTATATCAGGCCTTCATCTGGGTTAGCCCAGAGTTTCTGCAAGGCTGTTGTGAATATTACCTAATTTCTTCATTTATTATCCAAGTATGCTTATATACCTACTAAGTGTGCTAGGTTCTGTGAGGAATGTTTTATCCCCTCTGTTGCAACTATTACTCATATGTAAAGCTGACCCTGGATTGCTTCCTATATACTGGGCACTGTTTTAAGTCCTTTATATGTATTAACTCATTTAATCATCACAAGGATCCCACAAAGCAGGTAGTACAGTATTATTATTCACATTTTACAGAAGAGGAAACTGAATCCCAGAGAGGTTAATTAACTTGCTGAAAGTCACACAGCTAGTGGGCATCAGCCTTAAGCAGGACCGTAAGTGGATTGGGTCCTAAGTCCATGCTTTTAACCCTTACACGATATGAAAATTAAAAGGGATTCTTTCCGCTCTTAAAATTGTTACAGGTACAGCAGGGCTGCAAACTCACATGCTGACAGGGACCAGGCAGGAAATGAACAGGAGTGAAGTAGGCCAGGTGGGCATTGAGAAGAAACAGAGAGTTCCTTACCCTCGCCGGGGTGGCTGCTGCATGGGTCCAGCCGATTATAGCTACTATAGTAGACAAGCCCTGTATGGCCCGGCTCGCCCCTGCTCCACGAGAAGCCAGAAAGACAGAGTTTTGAAATCTGAAATCTCTCACTGAAAAAAAAAAAAAAAGAACTTTTGGGTTTAACAAGTTTCTGCAAGCTGAGTGAAGTCTGTGGGTTGCCAGTTTGCAAACCATCTTATCGGGGTATATAGCACATGTTTGCCGGTACCTATAAAGTGAGGAGAAAGTGCTGTGTCCCATCAGAGGCATGTTAGGGAAACGCTATGGAAATTCAGAAAAACAGAGAAAGGTGACTGCCATATGGCACTGTGTGGGGAACATAGCAATTAAGATGGTCCATGAAGGAGCAGAGAGGAATGTAAAGGGCATGTTAGGAGAATGGTGAAAGCTGTCTGGCCACAGGGAGGTCAGATAGTCATCCGGTGTGGAAATGTGCCCCGTTGGTAGGTGGGGAGTCAGTGCTCCACCAGACCTTCCCCTAAGCCAGAAACGAAAGGGTTAATGTCAGTCAGCATCTGTGGCTGGCCATCAAATATTTAAAGGCTGCCCTTGACCATAGTCAGGGTAATAGAATTAAGAGTGGCCAGGTGAGCTGCGCCAGTCACGGTAACCCTGGGGGCTAAGCCCAAGTGTGTGGACTTTGACCCTGGAGGGCCACAGGAGGTTTTGTGCTGGCCCTGAGCCCGCCAGGCTTGGTTCCGACAGCTCTGGGTCGGGTCACTTGAAGAGCGGAGGACGTTGGAGGCAGGAGACTACTTAGGAAATGGACCAAGAGAGTCCTAGTGATGGGAACAGGAGCAGAGGCAGAGCAGTGGCAGGGCTTGGGGAGGGGGTGAACGCAGTGCACCAGCGAGAGGCCGGGGCCAAGGGCCATGTCCAGGTTCAAGCCCAGGCCAGTGGCGGTATCACTAGGCACTTGTACAAGGCGAGGGTGGGGGAGTTGGAGGGGAACAGGTTGAGGGAGAGGAGTATGAATAATCTTTGGCACGTTTTGAATTTGAGGCACTAGTGGAACTTTGAGGCACGTATGTCTTACTCAGTGTCTTCAGAAACAATAACTATATATTCATCTACCTCCCCACACCCCCTCCCCCTAGAAATAATTTGTTTAAAGCAGATCGAAGACTGGAAGGAATGGAGCACGAGACCAGTAAGTCTGACTTCAGAGGATAATAGACTAAATTTGGGAACTTTTTGATAAAAAGCAAGTCCAGGCAGGCATTGCCTGGGGCAGCTCAGAACCGAAGGAGGTAACATTTATTGAATACCTACTATGTCCCAGAAAGTGAGCAAGGCTTTATGCTGATTATCTCCTTTGATCTTCAGAACAGAACAATCCAAGGGCCTTTAATTATCCCCACTTTAAAGGTGAGGCACCTGAGGCCCAGGAACGTGAAGTCATTCGTGGGAACCTTTGAAAGGAAAGACAGGGCCCTTTAAGGCAAACTTTACTCACTTTTTCATGTTTTTTTTTTTTTTTTTTACAAATGGTCCTGTTACAGGGGACACAGTCTTGAGTAGTTGCCTTTCCACCATTTCCCCATGGTGTGGATGTGAGCAGATAGCAGCACTGATGGGCTCGTCTGAGAGCCTTGTTTGTACAGCAAGCACATGGCTTTTCTTAGGCTAAAGGCGCCTTCGTTCAAAATCAACATAGTCTTCAGAAAACTTCCACAGTAAAGAGTACTTTTCTTCGACTGGGGTGCGAAGTCATATTGAGGTCGCCCTTGGTGACACATGGCTTCTGCAAGTGGGAAAACGTTGAAAAGCTTGGACTTTGGAGTCAGACCTGAGTTCAAATCCCAGCTCCATGATTTACTGGCTGTATGACCTTGAGCATGTCATCCAAGCTCTCAGCTCATGTTTCCTGCCAACCTCATGGGATTGCTGTGGAGGCTAAGTAATCTTTCAAGTATATACTGTTTTCTCCTCCCAGTCTCGCCTGTATTCTCTCTTTCCCCTCCAGTTGCCTTTTGGAAATAATCTAGACCAGCGTCAGCAAACTTATTCTTAAAGAACCAGATAGGATGCATTTGAAGCTTTGTGTTTATCACACAGCCTCTGTTCCAGCTGCTCCACTCCGCTGTTGTCGAGTGAAAACAGCCACAGACAAGAATTAACAAGTGGGTGTGGTTGTGTCCCAATAAAACTTTACTTATAAAACCAGGCAGCATCTGTATTTGGTCCAGGGGCTGTAGTTTGCCAAGCCCTGGTCTAGACTCTAGCAGTTATGGGGACGCCCCGGCAGGTTTGGGAATGAGACGTGCTCTGTAAGCAGGCAGCACCAACTTCCTAATGGAACAATTCCAAAGCCCTCCTTTCTTTTTTTCATTATCTTTTCAATTTTTTTTTATTGAAGTATAGTTGATTTACGATGCTGTGTTAATTAACTGCTATATAGCAAAGGGATTCAGATATATATATATATATATATATATATATATATATATATATCTCAATATTTATATTCTTTTTTTATATATATTCTTTTCCATTACGGTTTATCATAGGATATTGATCATAGTTCCCTGTGCCATACAGTAGGACCTTGCTGTTTATCCATTCCATATGTAAAAGCCCACATCTGTGATCCCCAACCTCCCAGTCCATCCCTCCCCCTCCCCCCTCCCCCTTGGCAACCACCGGTCTGTTCTCCACATCTGTGATTCTGTTTCTGTTTCATAGATAGGTTCATTTGTGTCCTTTCTTTAATACCCTCTACTTACCTTTAACAAATGATGGCAACTTTCTTTCTTAGGGAATGCACAAAAAGGCTGCAGGGATTTTGGAAATGGCTTCCAGAATATGAGCATTTAATCACTTTTAATCGTGCTGAGATTAAACTAATCAGATTTACTTTCAAATGTATACCAGTCCAAGAAGTGCTAGTGAAAACAAAACAAAAATATAAGGGATTGGGATTCTTGCCGTACTTAGAGTGTGCTCAGCTTTGTCACTTGCAGGGGATGGGGGGAGCCTCGCATCCAAAGAGGGCTTTTCTCACAGCCTGCCTTTCCTCCACAGAGCAGAATCCTCTGTTACAGGAACATTAATGCCATAAATTTCCATGGTGCCTGGATCATGAATCCCACTGGCTCTTGTTGTGCTTTTTTTTTTTCTTTTGTAAGTCTGGATTTCATGGATGTGCTTTTATTTGAGCCCCAGTCAGGCTTTCTTAGTGTCTGAGCCTCAGAAAGATGTGGCAAAGCATCTTAATTCTCTCAGTGTGGGGGAATTCTTTAATAATGTATGTAGTGGCCATGAGTGTGCCCTCTGGAAATAGGGATGGTAACTGCTCAGTGATTCCCAACTCCTGAATTCCGAGCTCTATCCTGACATTTGCACCAAAGCCATGCTTCCCACAGGCTGCTTCTAGCCAGTGACCAAGCAGCGATACTGGGGTAGACCCATTCCTAAGAGATGCAAACTCCTTTGATGGCTGTGGCACTAAGCCCTGCTGAAATTTCCTTAGCGCATGTTCCGGGATGCTTTTTTCTACCCTCATCCCTCTGTTCTTCACTCGGGGTCAGACTGGCGTTGTGGTCTAATGGCTCTCCCAGCCTTTCCCACCTCCTTCCCTATTTCCCCCCCCCCGCCCCCCGCATGAGTGTTTTCCATAATAAAAGCCTGCATATTTAATCCCATTTTGCCATCTACTCCTCAGAGGACCTGGACTAACACAATATATATTTTAAAAAATGTATGTATATGAATCCCTAACAGTAGGGTAAGAAGTTCCTCAAGGGCTTCCCTGGTGGCGCAGTGGTTGAGAATCTGCCTGCCAATGCAGGGTACACGGGTTCGAGCCCTGGTCCGGGAAGATCCCACATGCTGCCGAGGAGCAACTAATCCCATGTGCCACAACTACTGAGCTTGTGCTCTAGAGCCGTGCTCTGCAACAAGGAGAAGCCCCCGCAGTGAACAGCCCGCTACACGCCGCAACTAGAGAAAGCCCGCGCGCAGCAACGAAGACCCAGCGCGGCCAGAAATAAATAAATTTATATTTAAAGAAAAGAAAAGAAGTACGTCTCGATGATGGCTGGACTGAATTTTGCTCCTGTCCCCGTTTATATGTTGAAGCTGTAACCCTCAGTGTGATGGTATTTGGAGACACAGCCTTTGGGAGGTAACTAGGTTTAGAAAAGGACATGAGGGTGGGATCCTCGTGATCGGATTAGTGCCCTTATAAGAAGACGCAGGGCTTGCTTGCCCTCCCTCTGCACTTGCACAAAGGAGAGGTCCCATAAGCACACAGAGAGACGACAGCCATCCACAAGATAGGAACAGAGACCTCACCAGGAACCGAATCAGCCAGAACCTTGATCTTGGTTGGACTTTCTAGCTTCTAGAACTATGAGAAAATCACCTTTTGTTTAAGCGTCTCAATCTATAGTATTTTGTTACAGCAGCCTGAGCAGATGAAGCCATAGGAAAAGTTGATTTCACTCTAACTGGAAAATGAGTCTGGGAGCAGGTGGCTATGTGTCAGCATCCCCACCTCTACAACCAGAGCACAGCTCTGCCTGCTCAACACAGCCATGTGGCCATGGGTAGTGGCTACGGAGGGTTTGGAACCCAGAAATGTCTGCCATTGGTGTCTTAACAGAGTTGCTAAGGGTATTTGGGATGGGACAGTTCTCCAGGCGAGACTGTCACGTGTATTTCAGGGTGTTTAGTAACCCTGCTCCCTGCCCACTAAATGCCAGTGGGGCCTCCCAGTCCCTGGGGCAACCAGAACGACCTCCACAAATTTCCAAACATCCCCTGGGGCAAGACGGTACTGCTCCCAAGTGCAGCCAACCGGCACCCCTAGGGTCTAAGCTTTTAATCACCTTGCTTCACTACCAGTCTAATCGTTGGCCTGTGAAAGCAGCTGCCCAGCGATCAGAGTTGCCCAGGGAGGTGGAGGGGAGAGCATTTCATTCCTTTGGTGTTTGGTGAGAAGCTTTCCTTGTGCTGTAGGGTTTCCAGGACTAATCCAAGGTCGGTAGTAAGTATCATCCCAGCTCCAGGGCCTGGAGAAGCAGGGTAGCGTGTGTCCATTGGGTGTGCAATCAGTACTGCATGTTGAGAAATTATTTAATTGACTTCTTGCCTCCAGACAGAATATGTTAAACTTACGGAGAGTGTCACCATTTTCCCTGGCTGACCCACTCCCATTTGTCTTAATCCTTACTCTCAAAAATGCCTTCCTTAATCAGTCTTGCTGCAATTTATACCAGCTTCTACTTGCCTAGGCATCTGCATCTTATTACTCTAAGAGACCATATAACACATGGTCGTTTGGAGATTGAGCTCTGTAGTTGGATAAGCGGTTCAAATCCCACCTCTGTCCTGATTAGTTGTGTAACTATTAGTTATGTAACTAAGAGCGTCATTCTTTTTTTTCGGTCTATAAAACAGGGACAGCAGTAATAGTCCCTACCTCTTTGGGTTGCTGGGAGGATAAAGTGAAATCCATGGCATTCAGGGGACAAAAAAGCAACAATTGCCTGTCTTAGAGTTTCCTGATACACAACACACTGTGGCTTTACCAAGGGAATTCTCAAATTTCTCTGCCATCTTGGGATATTGAATTATTCAAAACTCCAGTTTAAAATGTAAATATTGAATTATTTAAAGCTCCAGTTTAAAATGTAAACATTGAGGAACTCTTGGATTACAGCGTTTGTGGTTGTTTACCTTTGTATCCCTCTCATCTAACCCACAGAAGGTGTGCACTGAATGATGGGGTTTTGTTTGTTTGTACTGAAGTGTAGTTGATTTAGGTATACAGCACAGTGATTCAGGAATACATACATGTATATATTTGTAGATTCTTTTTCAGATTCTCTTCCCTTAGAGGTTATTACAAAATATTGAGTACAGTTCCCTGTGCTATATGGTAGGTCCTTACTGATTATGTATTTTATATATAGTGGTGTGTATATGTTAATCCCAACCTCCTAATTTATCCTTCCCCCTGGATAATCGTAGAATGAACGTGTCCAGGAGAGCTCATTTTATTGCACTTTGCTTTATGGTGCTTCACAGATATTGCTTTTTTTTTTTTTTTTTTTTTTTTTTTTTTTTTTTACAGATTGTGGTTTGTGGCAACCTTGTGTCAAGCAAGTGTATGCCATTTTTTCCAGCTGCATTTTCTCACTTTGTGTCTCTGTGTCACGTATTGGTAATTCTTGCAGTGTTTCAAACTTTTGCATTATTATTATATCTGTTACCGTGATCTGTGGTCTTTGATGTTACTGTTGTGAAAAGATTATGGCTCTATGAAGGCTCAGATTATGGTTCGTTTTTTTTTTTTTTTTTTTTGCG
>NW_006772616.1:3188324-3191095 GCF_000442215.2 Lipotes vexillifer | reverse complement strand
AACCCGTGTCCCCTGCATTGGCAGGCGGACTCTCAACCACTGCGCCACCAGGGAAGCCCCGTGGTTCATATTTTTTAGCAATAAAGTCTTTTACAATATGTACATTTTTTAGACATAATGCTGTTGCACACCGAGTGGACTACTGTATAGTGTAAACATGACTTTTGTATGCACTGGGAAAGCAAAAAATTCATGTGACTTGCTTTATTGTGACATTTGCTTTATTGCGGTGGTCTGGAACTGAACCTGCAGTGTCTCTGAGGTCTGCCTTTATTAGGTCACTGTGATAGTGATAATAATAGCAGCTAACTGTGAACAAGTGCTTCCTAAGTGTCAGCCTATATTCGAAGTGTTTTGTATATATATTAGGCTATTTAATCCTTACAAGGTAGATAGTTCTGTCATTTCCATTTTACACTGAGGAAACGAAAGCTTCAGAGATTAATTTGCCCACGTTCACACATTTTGTCAATGTGAACTTGGAAGAAGACAGAGTAACTTGAGAGTTTCGGAAACCAAGCTCTGCCTGCTCTCAGCTCCCCAGGGTCGGGCAGGCTGGATCTGGAGATGGAGAGCAAAGGTGATAGTGCTGGTGGTGGGTGGTGGCTTTTCTCCAACGAGCGATCATGCAGGATGTCATCTGTTCTCAATTTCCATTCTGGTTGTCCTCCATGGCAGCCCTCCAGCCCAGCACATGTGCTCAGGCTGTTGGCCAGGAGCTAAATTTATTTGTAAGCCCAGGGTTCAAGGAGGTGCATAAATTACATGTATACAGCCTCATTCCTCAGTTTAGCTTGATGCAGCCAAGTACCCATCAGGGTTTTCCAGGCTACTCACTCCCAGTCCTAAGCCATCGGCCCTTGTCGGGGTGCCTTCAGCTGCCACCTCTACCCGACACAGCAGGCACCTTATGAAAGAGACACTGGCACGTCTCTGTCCTGTCCACAGTCTTCAGTCTGGTCCCTTTGCCCAGCTTAGTCCTTGCATTCCACTCTGTCATGTTCTCACCTCTTCTGACCATGTGAATCACACACCTCACAGCCCTTAATGCTTTTCCTTTCCACTGAGGATAAAGCCAAACCCCGTTCAGGTGATTTACAAATCCCTTTACGCTCTGGTTCCCACCCACCTCTCCAGGCTACCTCCCAGGCCACTCCCTCCCCACTAGTACATCCCTGGCCCCCTTTTAGTTTCTTACAAATGAGCGGGATGTTTTGTTGTCCTAAGGATGGGAGAGTCCTTTTTTCCTTAACTGTTAGGGAAGTGTCTTCCGGTGATAGAAGCGGTCGTGCCCACCAGTATGATTCTTATTTTGCGAGAACTAGATAAGTGCAGGCAAACTGCTCACGATTTAAATCACTTTCTTCTAAGTCTCCTCAACCCCTGCATCTTTTCTGCTTGTATGTTTACTTTAGTCGCAATCGTATGTATCCTTTCAGAGGATGTGTTAAGGAGGTCCACGTGCTCGAAGTTTCATAGACTCAGGCAGATTTGAGAGAAGAACTCTCCTACCCCAGTGAAGACGTTTTTGGGGACATAAAAAGTCCAGTAGATGGAAAATGCCTCGAGAATAAGGCTTTATTTCGGGGTCTTCTGCAGAATTTGCCATCTGTTGAACTGAATGCGGGAGGAGTGGGGTCTGCTTAGGACATTTTCAGGGATGAGAGAAGAAGGAGAAAATGCTGTTATTTACCGCAGACCTACCCTGCGGCAAGTGCTTTACATTACATTATATCCTTCAATCCTCACAATAATTCTGTGAAGAAATACTACTATCCCCATTTTATGAGGGAGGAAACAGAGAGGTTAAGCAAGTTGCCTACGGTCACACAGCTGGTAGTGGACGGTGGCAGTGTCATAGTTCAGGTCTCATTCTCCTTCTACAAAACTGCACTTCTGACTAAAGCTGGTTAAACCATCTCTCGGCTTGAGCTCAAATAGATCTTTTTGCTTTTCCCTGTTGCCACAAGACCCTGTTTTTCAAATCTCCAGTGAGGGCCTCTTGATATCTCAAGAACCTACGACTCAATCGCATTTCAAGTTTTGTCAGAATTCAGAAGTTTTGGAAAGCTGACAGTTATGCAGATTTTAAAAGTGGAATTACAGTGTTTGTCAGTGTTTGTAATCCACTGTCTGGATCCAGGAGAGTGTCAGAAATCTAGTTGGGTAATATACTGAAGTTTCCTACAAACGTGCCCGCATTATGAAATTTTTCAATTACAGGAAATTATTTGAGTTGTTGAACTGTTTCTAACAGGGAACACTTCTTTATTTTTTTAAAGGAGCTTAAACTTTTATTGAATACTGCAGTCTGTTTGGGGGATTGAATTGCTGTCGATATGGAAATAGGACCACTTGCGTGATGTGTTCCCCATTGCCAGTTTTTCATACGCCTAAACAATCTGTCTCCTTTCAAAGTATGACAGTTGGCAGAAATTCTTGGGCATATGAAATTGGGATTGTTTTCAGACATTAAAAATCAGCCTTCAGATCATCCTTGCCGCATGGTCTAGCTTCAGCCTTTGCTTACCTTTTACACGCAGCTCTATCCCCGGCATCGTCTTGTGTGGAGTAGACCCACTTGGGTGTGCACGTCAGGGGAGTTGGATTTGATACTCGCCGCCTTCGCACTGGGGTGGCTAACGACTGCGATCCCCTCATGTAGAGAATCCATCAGCTGCCAGGAGAAGGCAGTGAAGCATGTGAGACCCAGGAACTAACTCTATTTCCTAGCAACTGAGGAAAACCATTTCTCCTCTGTCAGCAGGAAT